>NW_027364642.1:0-197826 GCF_046119375.1 Phyllobates terribilis | reverse complement strand
GACGTTTTTCAATGGCAAAAATCAATGAATATTGTAAATGCACAAACAGTAATATCTCCACATTGCAAGGTGCAATTCTGAAATTTTTTGCTTTTTCCTGCTAATCCTAGCATGATAAAGAAGATTCAAAGAGAGTGAGATGCCAGCTCCTTTCATTCAGTCAGTAGCTTCAAACATTTCTGGACGTTTTTCAATGGCAAAAATCAATGAATATTGTAAATGCACAAACAGTAATATCTCCACATTGCAAGGTGCAATTCTGAAATGTTTTGCTTTTTCCTGCTAATCCTAGCATGATAAAGAAGATTCAAAGAGAGTGAGATGCCAGCTCCTTTCATTCAGTCAGTAGCTTCAAACATTTCTGGACGTTTTTCAATGGCAAAAATCAATGAATATTGTAAATGCACAAACAGTAATATCTCCACATTGCAAGGTGCAATTCTGAAATTTTTTGCTTTTTGCTGCTAATCCTAGCATGATAAAGAAGATTCAAAGAGAGTGAGATGCCAGCTCCTTTCATTCAGTCAGTAGCTTCAAACATTTCTGGACGTTTTTCAATGGCAAAAATCAATGAATATTGTAAATGCACAAACAGTAATATCTCCACATTGCAAGGTGCAATTCTGAATTTTTTTGCTTTTTCCTGCTAATCCTAGCATGATAAAGAAGATTCAAAGAAAGTGAGATGCCAGCTCCTTTCATTCAGTCAGTAGCTTCAAACATTTCTGGACGTTTTTCAATGGCAAAAATCAATGAATATTGTAAATGCACAAACAGTAATATCTCCACATTGCAAGGTGCAATTCTGAAATTTTTTGCTTTTTCCTGCTAATCCTAGCATGATAAAGAAGATTCAAAGAGAGTGAGATGCCAGCTCCTTTCATTCAGTCAGTAGCTTCAAACATTTCTGGACATTTTTCAATGGCAAAAATCAATGAATATTGTAAATGCACAAACAGTAATATCTCCACATTGCAAGGTGCAATTCTGAAATTTTTTGCTTTTTCCTGCTAATCCTAGCATGATAAAGAAGATTCAAAGAGCGTGAGATGCCAGCTCCTTTCATTCAGTCAGTAGCTTCAAACATTTCTGGACGTTTTTCAATGGCAAAAATCAATGAATATTGTAAATGCACAAACAGTAATATCTCCACATAGCAAGGTGCAATTCTGAAATTTTTTGCTTTTTCCTGCTAATCCTTGCATGATAAAGAAGATTCAAAGAGAGTGAGATGCCAGCTCCTTTCATTCAGTCAGTAGCTTCAAACATTTCTGGACGTTTTTCAATGGCAAAAATCAATGAATATTGTAAATGCACAAACAGTAATATCTCCACATTGCAAGGTGCAATTCTGAAAATTTTTGCTTTTTCCTGCTAATCCTAGCATGATAAAGAAGATTCAAAGAGAGTGAGATGCCAGCTCCTTTCATTCAGTCAGTAGCTTCAAACATTTCTGGACGTTTTTCAATGGCAAAAATCAATGAATATTTTAAATACACAAACAGTAATATCTCCACATTGCAAGGTGCAATTCTGAAATTTTTTGCTTTTTCCTGCTAATCCTAGCTTGATAAAGAAGATTCAAGGAGAGTGAGATGCCAGCTCCTTTCATTCAGTCAGTAGCTTCAAACATTTCTGGACGTTTTTCAATGGCAAAAATCAATGAATATTGTAAATGCACAAACAGTAATATCTCCACATTGCAAGGTGCAATTCTGAAATTTTTTGCTTTTTACTGCTAATTCTAGCATGATAAAGAAGATTCAAAGAGAGTGAGATGCCAGCTCCTTTAATTCAGTCAGTAGCTTCAAACATTTCTGGACGTTTTTCAATGGCAAAAATCAATGAATATTGTAAATGCACAAACAGTAATATCTCCACATTGCAAGGTGCAATTCTGAAATTTTTTCCTTTTTCCTGCTAATCCTAGCATGATGAAGAAGATTCAAAGAGAGTGAGATGCCAGCTCCTTTCATTCAGTCAGTAGCTTCAAACATTTCTGGACGTTTTTCAATGGCAAAAATCAATGAATATTGTAAATGCACAAACAGTAATATCTCCACATTGCAAGGTGCAATTCTGAAATTTTTTGCTTTTTCCTGCTAATCCTAGCATGATAAAGAAGATTCAAAGAGAGTGAGATGCCAGCTCCTTTCATTCAGTCAGTAGCTTCAAACATTTCTGGACTTTTTTCAATGACAAAAATCAATGAATATTGTAAATGCACAAACAGTAATATCTCCACATTGCAAGGTGCAATTCTGAAATTTTTTGCTTTTTCCTGCTAATCCTAGCATGATAAAGAAGATTCAAAGAGAGTGAGATGCCAGCTCCTTTCATTCAGTCAGTAGTTTCAAACATTTCTGGACGTTTTTCAATGGCAAAAATCAATGAATATTGTAAATGCACAAACAGTAATATCTCCACATTGCAAGGTGCAATTCTGAAATTTTTTGCTTTTTCCTGCTAATCCTAGCATGATAAAGAAGATTCAAAGAGAGTGAGATGCCAGCTCCTTTCAGTCAGTCAGTAGCTTCAAACATTTCTGGACGTTTTTCAATGGCAAAAATCAATGAATATTGTAAATGCACAAACAGTAATATCTCCACATTGCAAGGTGCAATTCTGAAATTTTTTGCTTTTTCCTGCTAATCCTAGCATGATAAAGAAGATTCAAAGAGAGTGAGATGCCAGCTCCTTTCATTCAGTCAGTAGCTTCAAACATTTCTGGTATATGAATAACATGATGTTTTTCAATGGCAAAAATCAATGAATATTGTAAATGCACAAACAGTAATATCTCCACATTGCAAGGTGCAATTCTGAATTTTTTTGCTTTTTCCTGCTAATCCTAGCATGATAAAGAAGATTCAAAGAGAGTGAGATGCCAGCTCCTTTCATTCAGTCAGTAGCTTCAAACATTTCTGGACGTTTTTCAATGGCAAAAATCAATGAATATTGTAAATGCACAAACAGTAATATCTCCACATTGCAAGGTGCAATTCTGAAATTTTTTGCTTTTTCCTGCTAATCCTAGCATGATAAAGAAGATTCAAAGAGCGTGAGATGCCAGCTCCTTTCATTCAGTCAGTAGCTTCAAACATTTCTGGACGTTTTTCAATGGCAAAAATCAATGAATATTGTAAATGCACAAACAGTAATATCTCCACATAGCAAGGTGCAATTCTGAAATTTTTTGCTTTTTCCTGCTAATCCTTGCATGATAAAGAAGATTCAAAGAGAGTGAGATGCCAGCTCCTTTCATTCAGTCAGTAGCTTCAAACATTTCTGGACGTTTTTCAATGGCAAAAATCAATGAATATTGTAAATGCACAAACAGTAATATCTCCACATTGCAAGGTGCAATTCTGAAATTTTTTGCTTTTTCCTGCTAATCCTAGCATGATAAAGAAGATTCAAAGAGAGTGAGATGCCAGCTCCTTTCATTCAGTCAGTAGCTTCAAACATTTCTGGACGTTTTTCAATGGCAAAAATCAATGAATATTGTAAATGCACAAACAGTAATATCTCCACATTGCAAGGTGCAATTCTAAAATTTATTGCTTTTTCCTGCTAATCCTAGCATGATAAAGAAGATTCAAAGAGAGTGAGATGCCAGCTCCTTTCATTCAGTCAGTAGCTTCAAACATTTCTGGACGTTTTTCAATGGCAAAAATCAATGAATATTGTAAATGCACAAACAGTAATATCTCCACATTGCAAGGTTCAATTCTGAAATTTTTTGCTTTTTACTGCTAATCCTAGCATGATAAAGAAGATTCAAAGAGAGTGAGATGCCAGCTCCTTTCATTCAGTCAGTAGCTTCAAACATTTCTGGACGTTTTTCAATGGCAAAAATCAATGAATATTGTAAATGCACAAACAGTAATATCTCCACATAGCAAGGTGCAATTCTGAAATTTTTTGCTTTTTCCTGCTAATCCTTGCATGATAAAGAAGATTCAAAGAGAGTGAGATGCCAGCTCCTTTCATTCAGTCAGTAGCTTCAAACATTTCTGGACGTTTTTCAATGGCAAAAATCAATGAATATTGTAAATGCACAAACAGTAATATCTCCACATTGCAAGGTGCAATTCTGAAATTTTTTGCTTTTTCCTGCTAATCCTAGCATGATAAAGAAGATTCAAAGAGAGTGAGATGCCAGCTCCTTTCATTCAGTCAGTAGCTTCAAACATTTCTGGACGTTTTTCAATGGCAAAAATCAATGAATATTGTAAATGCACAAACAGTAATATCTCCACATTGCAAGGTGCAATTCTGAAATTTTTTGCTTTTTCCTGCTAATCCTAGCATGATAAAGAAGATTCAAAGAGAGTGAGATGCCAGCTCCTTTCATTCAGTCAGTAGCTTCAAACATTTCTGGACGTTTTTCAATGGCAAAAATCAATGAATATTGTAAATGCACAAACAGTAATATCTCCACATTGCAAGGTTCAATTCTGAAATTTTTTGCTTTTTACTGCTAATCCTAGCATGATAAAGAAGATTCAAAGAGAGTGAGATGCCAGCTCCTTTCATTCAGTCAGTAGCTTCAAACATTTCTGGACGTTTTTCAATGGCAAAAATCAATGAATATTGTAAATGCACAAACAGTAATATCTCCACATTGCAAGGTGCAATTCTGAAATTTTTTCCTTTTTCCTGCTAATCCTAGCATGATGAAGAAGATTCAAAGAGAGTGAGATGCCAGCTCCTTTCATTCAGTCAGTAGCTTCAAACATTTCTGGACGTTTTTCAATGGCAAAAATCAATGAATATTGTAAATGCACAAACAGTAATATCTCCACATTGCAAGGTGCAATTCTGAAATTTTTTGCTTTTTCCTGCTAATCCTAGCATGATAAAGAAGATTCAAAGAGAGTGAGATGCCAGCTCCTTTCATTCAGTCAGTAGCTTCAAACATTTCTGGACGTTTTTCAATGGCAAAAATCAATGAATATTGTAAATGCACAAACAGTAATATCTCCACATTGCAAGGTGCAATTCTGAAATTTTTTGCTTTTTCCTGCTAATCCTAGCATGATAAAGAAGATTCAAAGAGAGTGAGATGCCAGCTCCTTTCATTCAGTCAGTAGCTTCAAACATTTCTGGACGTTTTTCAATGGCAAAAATCAATGAATATTGTAAATGCACAAACAGTAATATCTCCACATTGCAAGGTGCAATTCTGAATTTTTTTGCTTTTTCCTGCTAATCCTAGCATGATAAAGAAGATTCAAAGAAAGTGAGATGCCAGCTCCTTTCATTCAGTCAGTAGCTTCAAACATTTCTGGACGTTTTTCAATGGCAAAAATCAATGAATATTGTAAATGCACAAACAGTAATATCTCCACATTGCAAGGTGCAATTCTGAAATTTTTTGCTTTTTCCTGCTAATCCTAGCATGATAAAGAAGATTCAAAGAGAGTGAGATGCCAGCTCCTTTCATTCAGTCAGTAGCTTCAAACATTTCTGGACATTTTTCAATGGCAAAAATCAATGAATATTGTAAATGCACAAACAGTAATATCTCCACATTGCAAGGTGCAATTCTGAAATTTTTTGCTTTTTCCTGCTAATCCTAGCATGATAAAGAAGATTCAAAGAGCGTGAGATGCCAGCTCCTTTCATTCAGTCAGTAGCTTCAAACATTTCTGGACGTTTTTCAATGGCAAAAATCAATGAATATTGTAAATGCACAAACAGTAATATCTCCACATAGCAAGGTGCAATTCTGAAATTTTTTGCTTTTTCCTGCTAATCCTTGCATGATAAAGAAGATTCAAAGAGAGTGAGATGCCAGCTCCTTTCATTCAGTCAGTAGCTTCAAACATTTCTGGACGTTTTTCAATGGCAAAAATCAATGAATATTGTAAATGCACAAACAGTAATATCTCCACATTGCAAGGTGCAATTCTGAAAATTTTTGCTTTTTCCTGCTAATCCTAGCATGATAAAGAAGATTCAAAGAGAGTGAGATGCCAGCTCCTTTCATTCAGTCAGTAGCTTCAAACATTTCTGGACGTTTTTCAATGGCAAAAATCAATGAATATTTTAAATACACAAACAGTAATATCTCCACATTGCAAGGTGCAATTCTGAAATTTTTTGCTTTTTCCTGCTAATCCTAGCTTGATAAAGAAGATTCAAGGAGAGTGAGATGCCAGCTCCTTTCATTCAGTCAGTAGCTTCAAACATTTCTGGACGTTTTTCAATGGCAAAAATCAATGAATATTGTAAATGCACAAACAGTAATATCTCCACATTGCAAGGTGCAATTCTGAAATTTTTTGCTTTTTACTGCTAATTCTAGCATGATAAAGAAGATTCAAAGAGAGTGAGATGCCAGCTCCTTTAATTCAGTCAGTAGCTTCAAACATTTCTGGACGTTTTTCAATGGCAAAAATCAATGAATATTGTAAATGCACAAACAGTAATATCTCCACATTGCAAGGTGCAATTCTGAAATTTTTTCCTTTTTCCTGCTAATCCTAGCATGATGAAGAAGATTCAAAGAGAGTGAGATGCCAGCTCCTTTCATTCAGTCAGTAGCTTCAAACATTTCTGGACGTTTTTCAATGGCAAAAATCAATGAATATTGTAAATGCACAAACAGTAATATCTCCACATTGCAAGGTGCAATTCTGAAATTTTTTGCTTTTTCCTGCTAATCCTAGCATGATAAAGAAGATTCAAAGAGAGTGAGATGCCAGCTCCTTTCATTCAGTCAGTAGCTTCAAACATTTCTGGACTTTTTTCAATGACAAAAATCAATGAATATTGTAAATGCACAAACAGTAATATCTCCACATTGCAAGGTGCAATTCTGAAATTTTTTGCTTTTTCCTGCTAATCCTAGCATGATAAAGAAGATTCAAAGAGAGTGAGATGCCAGCTCCTTTCATTCAGTCAGTAGTTTCAAACATTTCTGGACGTTTTTCAATGGCAAAAATCAATGAATATTGTAAATGCACAAACAGTAATATCTCCACATTGCAAGGTGCAATTCTGAAATTTTTTGCTTTTTCCTGCTAATCCTAGCATGATAAAGAAGATTCAAAGAGAGTGAGATGCCAGCTCCTTTCAGTCAGTCAGTAGCTTCAAACATTTCTGGACGTTTTTCAATGGCAAAAATCAATGAATATTGTAAATGCACAAACAGTAATATCTCCACATTGCAAGGTGCAATTCTGAAATTTTTTGCTTTTTCCTGCTAATCCTAGCATGATAAAGAAGATTCAAAGAGAGTGAGATGCCAGCTCCTTTCATTCAGTCAGTAGCTTCAAACATTTCTGGTATATGAATAACATGATGTTTTTCAATGGCAAAAATCAATGAATATTGTAAATGCACAAACAGTAATATCTCCACATTGCAAGGTGCAATTCTGAATTTTTTTGCTTTTTCCTGCTAATCCTAGCATGATAAAGAAGATTCAAAGAGAGTGAGATGCCAGCTCCTTTCATTCAGTCAGTAGCTTCAAACATTTCTGGACGTTTTTCAATGGCAAAAATCAATGAATATTGTAAATGCACAAACAGTAATATCTCCACATTGCAAGGTGCAATTCTGAAATTTTTTGCTTTTTCCTGCTAATCCTAGCATGATAAAGAAGATTCAAAGAGCGTGAGATGCCAGCTCCTTTCATTCAGTCAGTAGCTTCAAACATTTCTGGACGTTTTTCAATGGCAAAAATCAATGAATATTGTAAATGCACAAACAGTAATATCTCCACATAGCAAGGTGCAATTCTGAAATTTTTTGCTTTTTCCTGCTAATCCTTGCATGATAAAGAAGATTCAAAGAGAGTGAGATGCCAGCTCCTTTCATTCAGTCAGTAGCTTCAAACATTTCTGGACGTTTTTCAATGGCAAAAATCAATGAATATTGTAAATGCACAAACAGTAATATCTCCACATTGCAAGGTGCAATTCTGAAATTTTTTGCTTTTTCCTGCTAATCCTAGCATGATAAAGAAGATTCAAAGAGAGTGAGATGCCAGCTCCTTTCATTCAGTCAGTAGCTTCAAACATTTCTGGACGTTTTTCAATGGCAAAAATCAATGAATATTGTAAATGCACAAACAGTAATATCTCCACATTGCAAGGTGCAATTCTAAAATTTATTGCTTTTTCCTGCTAATCCTAGCATGATAAAGAAGATTCAAAGAGAGTGAGATGCCAGCTCCTTTCATTCAGTCAGTAGCTTCAAACATTTCTGGACGTTTTTCAATGGCAAAAATCAATGAATATTGTAAATGCACAAACAGTAATATCTCCACATTGCAAGGTTCAATTCTGAAATTTTTTGCTTTTTACTGCTAATCCTAGCATGATAAAGAAGATTCAAAGAGAGTGAGATGCCAGCTCCTTTCATTCAGTCAGTAGCTTCAAACATTTCTGGACGTTTTTCAATGGCAAAAATCAATGAATATTGTAAATGCACAAACAGTAATATCTCCACATAGCAAGGTGCAATTCTGAAATTTTTTGCTTTTTCCTGCTAATCCTTGCATGATAAAGAAGATTCAAAGAGAGTGAGATGCCAGCTCCTTTCATTCAGTCAGTAGCTTCAAACATTTCTGGACGTTTTTCAATGGCAAAAATCAATGAATATTGTAAATGCACAAACAGTAATATCTCCACATTGCAAGGTGCAATTCTGAAATTTTTTGCTTTTTCCTGCTAATCCTAGCATGATAAAGAAGATTCAAAGAGAGTGAGATGCCAGCTCCTTTCATTCAGTCAGTAGCTTCAAACATTTCTGGACGTTTTTCAATGGCAAAAATCAATGAATATTGTAAATGCACAAACAGTAATATCTCCACATTGCAAGGTGCAATTCTGAAATTTTTTGCTTTTTCCTGCTAATCCTAGCATGATAAAGAAGATTCAAAGAGAGTGAGATGCCAGCTCCTTTCATTCAGTCAGTAGCTTCAAACATTTCTGGACGTTTTTCAATGGCAAAAATCAATGAATATTGTAAATGCACAAACAGTAATATCTCCACATTGCAAGGTTCAATTCTGAAATTTTTTGCTTTTTACTGCTAATCCTAGCATGATAAAGAAGATTCAAAGAGAGTGAGATGCCAGCTCCTTTCATTCAGTCAGTAGCTTCAAACATTTCTGGACGTTTTTCAATGGCAAAAATCAATGAATATTGTAAATGCACAAACAGTAATATCTCCACATTGCAAGGTGCAATTCTGAAATTTTTTCCTTTTTCCTGCTAATCCTAGCATGATGAAGAAGATTCAAAGAGAGTGAGATGCCAGCTCCTTTCATTCAGTCAGTAGCTTCAAACATTTCTGGACGTTTTTCAATGGCAAAAATCAATGAATATTGTAAATGCACAAACAGTAATATCTCCACATTGCAAGGTGCAATTCTGAAATTTTTTGCTTTTTCCTGCTAATCCTAGCATGATAAAGAAGATTCAAAGAGAGTGAGATGCCAGCTCCTTTCATTCAGTCAGTAGCTTCAAATATTTCTGGATGTTTTTCAATGGCAAAAATCAATGAATATTGTAAATGCACAAACAGTAATATCTCCACATTGCAAGGTGCAATTCTGAAATTTTTTGCTTTTTCCTGCTAATCCTAGCATGATAAAGAAGATTCAAAGAGAGTGAGATGCCAACTCCTTTCATTCAGTCAGTAGCTTCAAACATTTCTGGACGTTTTTCAATGGCAAAAATCAATGAATATTGTAAATGCACAAACAGTAATATCTCCACATTGCAAGGTGCAATTCTGAAATTTTTTGCTTTTTCCTGCTAATCCTAGCATGATAAAGAAGATTCAAAGAGAGTGAGATGCCAGCTCCTTTCATTCAGTCAGTAGCTTCAAACATTTCTGGACGTTTTTCAATGGCAAAAATCAATGAATATTGTAAATGCACAAACAGTAATATCTCCACATTGCAAGGTGCAATTCTGAAATTTTTTGCTTTTTCCTGCTAATCCTAGCATGATAAAGAAGATTCAAAGAGAGTGAGATGCCAGCTCCTTTCATTCAGTCAGTAGCTTCAAACATTTCTGGACGTTTTTCAATGGCAAAAATCAATGAATATTGTAAATGCACAAACAGTAATATCTCCACATTGCAAGGTGCAATTCTGAATTTTTTTGCTTTTTCCTGCTAATTGTAGCATGATAAAGAAGATTCAAAGAGAGTGAGATGCCAGCTCCTTTCATTCAGTCAGTAGCTTCAAACATTTCTGGTATATGAATAACATGATGTTTTTCAATGGCAAAAATCAATGAATATTGTAAATGCACAAACAGTAATATCTCCACATTGCAAGGTGCAATTCTGAAATTTTTTGCTTTTTCCTGCTAATCCTAGCATGATAAAGAAGATTCAAAGAGAGTGAGATGCCAGCTCCTTTCATTCAGTCAGTAGCTTCAAACATTTCTGGACGTTTTTCAATGGCAAAAATCAATGAATATTGTAAATGCACAAACAGTAATATCTCCACATTGCAAGGTGCAATTCTGAAATGTTTTGCTTTTTCCTGCTAATCCTAGCATGATAAAGAAGATTCAAAGAGAGTGAGATGCCAGCTCCTTTCATTCAGTCAGTAGCTTCAAACATTTCTGGACGTTTTTCAATGGCAAAAATCAATGAATATTGTAAATGCACAAACAGTAATATCTCCACATTGCAAGGTGCAATTCTGAAATTTTTTGCTTTTTGCTGCTAATCCTAGCATGATAAAGAAGATTCAAAGAGAGTGAGATGCCAGCTCCTTTCATTCAGTCAGTAGCTTCAAACATTTCTGGAAGTTTTTCAATGGCAAAAATCAATGAATATTGTAAATGCACAAACAGTAATATCTCCACATTGCAAGGTGCAATTCTGAATTTTTTTGCTTTTTCCTGCTAATCCTAGCATGATAAAGAAGATTCAAAGAAAGTGAGATGCCAGCTCCTTTCATTCAGTCAGTAGCTTCAAACATTTCTGGACGTTTTTCAATGGCAAAAATCAATGAATATTGTAAATGCACAAACAGTAATATCTCCACATTGCAAGGTGCAATTCTGAAATTTTTTGCTTTTTCCTGCTAATCCTAGCATGATAAAGAAGATTCAAAGAGAGTGAGATGCCAGCTCCTTTCATTCAGTCAGTAGCTTCAAACATTTCTGGACATTTTTCAATGGCAAAAATCAATGAATATTGTAAATGCACAAACAGTAATATCTCCACATTGCAAGGTGCAATTCTGAAATTTTTTGCTTTTTCCTGCTAATCCTAGCATGATAAAGAAGATTCAAAGAGCGTGAGATGCCAGCTCCTTTCATTCAGTCAGTAGCTTCAAACATTTCTGGACGTTTTTCAATGGCAAAAATCAATGAATATTGTAAATGCACAAACAGTAATATCTCCACATAGCAAGGTGCAATTCTGAAATTTTTTGCTTTTTCCTGCTAATCCTTGCATGATAAAGAAGATTCAAAGAGAGTGAGATGCCAGCTCCTTTCATTCAGTCAGTAGCTTCAAACATTTCTGGACGTTTTTCAATGGCAAAAATCAATGAATATTGTAAATGCACAAACAGTAATATCTCCACATTGCAAGGTGCAATTCTGAAAATTTTTGCTTTTTCCTGCTAATCCTAGCATGATAAAGAAGATTCAAAGAGAGTGAGATGCCAGCTCCTTTCATTCAGTCAGTAGCTTCAAACATTTCTGGACGTTTTTCAATGGCAAAAATCAATGAATATTTTAAATACACAAACAGTAATATCTCCACATTGCAAGGTGCAATTCTGAAATTTTTTGCTTTTTCCTGCTAATCCTAGCATGATAAAGAAGATTCAAGGAGAGTGAGATGCCAGCTCCTTTCATTCAGTCAGTAGCTTCAAACATTTCTGGACGTTTTTCAATGGCAAAAATCAATGAATATTGTAAATGCACAAACAGTAATATCTCCACATTGCAAGGTGCAATTCTGAAATTTTTTGCTTTTTACTGCTAATTCTAGCATGATAAAGAAGATTCAAAGAGAGTGAGATGCCAGCTCCTTTAATTCAGTCAGTAGCTTCAAACATTTCTGGACGTTTTTCAATGGCAAAAATCAATGAATATTGTAAATGCACAAACAGTAATATCTCCACATTGCAAGGTGCAATTCTGAAATTTTTTCCTTTTTCCTGCTAATCCTAGCATGATGAAGAAGATTCAAAGAGAGTGAGATGCCAGCTCCTTTCATTCAGTCAGTAGCTTCAAACATTTCTGGACGTTTTTCAATGGCAAAAATCAATGAATATTGTAAATGCACAAACAGTAATATCTCCACATTGCAAGGTGCAATTCTGAAATTTTTTGCTTTTTCCTGCTAATCCTAGCATGATAAAGAAGATTCAAAGAGAGTGAGATGCCAGCTCCTTTCATTCAGTCAGTAGCTTCAAACATTTCTGGACTTTTTTCAATGACAAAAATCAATGAATATTGTAAATGCACAAACAGTAATATCTCCACATTGCAAGGTGCAATTCTGAAATTTTTTGCTTTTTCCTGCTAATCCTAGCATGATAAAGAAGATTCAAAGAGAGTGAGATGCCAGCTCCTTTCATTCAGTCAGTAGTTTCAAACATTTCTGGACGTTTTTCAATGGCAAAAATCAATGAATATTGTAAATGCACAAACAGTAATATCTCCACATTGCAAGGTGCAATTCTGAAATTTTTTGCTTTTTCCTGCTAATCCTAGCATGATAAAGAAGATTCAAAGAGAGTGAGATGCCAGCTCCTTTCAGTCAGTCAGTAGCTTCAAACATTTCTGGACGTTTTTCAATGGCAAAAATCAATGAATATTGTAAATGCACAAACAGTAATATCTCCACATTGCAAGGTGCAATTCTGAAATTTTTTGCTTTTTCCTGCTAATCCTAGCATGATAAAGAAGATTCAAAGAGAGTGAGATGCCAGCTCCTTTCATTCAGTCAGTAGCTTCAAACATTTCTGGTATATGAATAACATGATGTTTTTCAATGGCAAAAATCAATGAATATTGTAAATGCACAAACAGTAATATCTCCACATTGCAAGGTGCAATTCTGAATTTTTTTGCTTTTTCCTGCTAATCCTAGCATGATAAAGAAGATTCAAAGAGAGTGAGATGCCAGCTCCTTTCATTCAGTCAGTAGCTTCAAACATTTCTGGACGTTTTTCAATGGCAAAAATCAATGAATATTGTAAATGCACAAACAGTAATATCTCCACATTGCAAGGTGCAATTCTGAAATTTTTTGCTTTTTCCTGCTAATCCTAGCATGATAAAGAAGATTCAAAGAGAGTGAGATGCCAGCTCCTTTCATTCAGTCAGTAGCTTCAAACATTTCTGGACGTTTTTCAATGGCAAAAATCAATGAATATTGTAAATGCACAAACAGTAATATCTCCACATTGCAAGGTGCAATTCTGAAATGTTTTGCTTTTTCCTGCTAATCCTAGCATGATAAAGAAGATTCAAAGAGAGTGAGATGCCAGCTCTTTTCATTCAGTCAGTAGCTTCAAACATTTCTGGACGTTTTTCAATGGCAAAAATCAATGAATATTGTAAATGCACAAACAGTAATATCTCCACATTGCAAGGTGCAATTCTGAAATTTTTTGCTTTTTCCTGCTAATCCTAGCATGATAAAGAAGATTCAAAGAGAGTGAGATGCCAGCTCCTTTCATTCAGTCAGTAGCTTCAAACATTTCTGGACGTTTTTCAATGGCAAAAATCAATGAATATTGTAAATGCACAAACAGTAATATCTCCACATTGCAAGGTGCAATTCTGAAATTTTTTGCTTTTTACTGCTAATCCTAGCATGATAAAGAAGATTCAAAGAAAGTGAGATGCCAGCTCCTTTCATTCAGTCAGTAGCTTCAAACATTTCTGGACGTTTTTCAATGGCAAAATTCAATGAATATTGTAAATGCACAAACAGTAATATCTCCACATTGCAAGGTGCAATTCTGAAATTTTTTGCTTTTTCCTGCTAATCCTAGCATGATAAAGAAGATTCAAAGAGAGTGAGATGTCAGCTCCTTTCATTCAGTCAGTAGCTTCAAACATTTCTGGACATTTTTCAATGGCAAAAATCAATGAATATTGTAAATGCACAAACAGTAATATCTCCACATTGCAAGGTGCAATTCTGAAATTTTTTGCTTTTTCCTGCTAATCCTAGCATGATAAAGAAGATTCAAAGAGCGTGAGATGCCAGCTCCTTTCATTCAGTCAGTAGCTTCAAACATTTCTGGACGTTTTTCAATGGCAAAAATCAATGAATATTGTAAATGCACAAACAGTAATATCTCCACATAGCAAGGTGCAATTCTGAAATTTTTTGCTTTTTCCTGCTAATCCTTGCATGATAAAGAAGATTCAAAGAGAGTGAGATGCCAGCTCCTTTCATTCAGTCAGTAGCTTCAAACATTTCTGGACGTTTTTCAATGGCAAAAATCAATGAATATTGTAAATGCACAAACAGTAATATCTCCACATTGCAAGGTGCAATTCTGAAATTTTTTGCTTTTTCCTGCTAATCCTAGCATGATAAAGAAGATTCAAAGAGAGTGAGATGCCAACTCCTTTCATTCAGTCAGTAGCTTCAAACATTTCTGGACGTTTTTCAATGGCAAAAATCAATGAATATTGTAAATGCACAAACAGTAATATCTCCACATTGCAAGGTGCAATTCTGAAATTTTTTGCTTTTTCCTGCTAATCCTAGCATGATAAAGAAGATTCAAAGAGAGTGAGATGCCAGCTCCTTTCATTCAGTCAGTAGCTTCAAACATTTCTGGACGTTTTTCAATGGCAAAAATCAATGAATATTGTAAATGCACAAACAGTAATATCTCCACATTGCAAGGTGCAATTCTGAAATTTTTTGCTTTTTCCTGCTAATCCTAGCATGATAAAGAAGATTCAAAGAGAGTGAGATGCCACCTCCTTTCATTCAGTCAGTAGCTTCAAACATTTCTGGACGTTTTTCAATGGCAAAAATCAATGAATATTGTAAATGCACAAACAGTAATATCTCCACATTGCAAGGTGCAATTCTGAATTTTTTTGCTTTTTCCTGCTAATCCTAGCATGATAAAGAAGATTCAAAGAGAGTGAGATGCCAGCTCCTTTCATTCAGTCAGTAGCTTCAAACATTTCTGGTATATGAATAACATGATGTTTTTCAATGGCAAAAATCAATGAATATTGTAAATGCACAAACAGTAATATCTCCACATTGCAAGGTGCAATTCTGAAATTTTTTGCTTTTTCCTGCTAATCCTAGCATGATAAAGAAGATTCAAAGAGAGTGAGATGCCAGCTCCTTTCATTCAGTCAGTAGCTTCAAACATTTCTGGTATATGAATAACATGATGTTTTTCAATGGCAAAAATCAATGAATATTGTAAATGCACAAACAGTAATATCTCCACATTGCAAGGTGCAATTCTGAAATTTTTTGCTTTTTCCTGCTAATCCTAGCATGATAAAGAAGATTCAAAGAGAGTGAGATGCCAGCTCCTTTCATTCAGTCAGTAGCTTCAAACATTTCTGGTATATGAATAACATGATGTTTTTCAATGTCAAAAATCAATGAATATTGTAAATGCACAAACAGTAATATCTCCAAATTGCAAGGTGCAATTCTGAAATTTTTTGCTTTTTCCTGCTAATCCTAGCATGATAAAGAAGATTCAAAGAGAGTGAGATGCCAGCTCTTTTCATTCAGTCAGTAGCTTCAAACATTTCTGGTATATGAATAACATGATGTTTTTCAATGGCAAAAATCAATGAATATTGTAAATGCACAAACAGTAATATCTCCAAATTGCAAGGTGCAATTCTGAAATGTTTTGCTTTTTCCTGCTAATCCTAGCATGATAAAGAAGATTCAAAGAGAGTGAGATGCCAGCTCCTTTCATTCAGTCAGTAGCTTCAAACATTTCTTGACGTTTTTCAATGGCAAAAATCAATGAATATTGTAAATGCACAAACAGTAATACCTCCACATTGCAAGGTGCAATTCTGAAATTTTTTGCTTTTTCCTGCTAATCCTAGCATGATAAAGAAGATTCAAAGAGAGTGAGATGCCAGCTCCTTTCATTCAGTCAGTAGCTTCAAACATTTCTGGTATATGAATAACATGATGTTTTTCAATGGCAAAAATCAATGAATATTGTAAATGCACAAACAGTAATATCTCCACATTGCAAGGTGCAATTCTGAAATTTTTTGCTTTTTCCTGCTAATCCTAGCATGGTAAAGAAGATTCAAAGAGAGTGAGATGCCAGCTCCTTTCATTCAGTCAGTAGCTTCAAACATTTCTGGACGTTTTTCAATGGCAAAAATCAATGAATATTGTAAATGCACAAACAGTAATATCTCCCCATTGCAAGGTGCAATTCTGAAATTTTTTGCTTTTTCCTGCTAATCCTAACATGATAAAGAAGATTCAAAGAGAGTGAGATGCCAGCTCCTTTCATTCAGTCAGTAGCTTCAAACATTTCTGGACGTTTTTCAATGGCAAAAATCAATGAATATTGTAAATGCACAAACAGTAATATCTCCACATTGCAAGGTGCAATTCTGAAATTTTTTGCTTTTTCCTGCTAATCCTAGCATGGTAAAGAAGATTCAAAGAGAGTGAGATGCCAGCTCCTTTCATTCAGTCAGTAGCTTCAAACATTTCTGGACGTTTTTCAATGGCAAAAATCAATGAATATTGTAAATGCACAAACAGTAATATCTCCCCATTGCAAGGTGCAATTCTGAAATTTTTTGCTTTTTCCTGCTAATCCTAGCATGATAAAGAAGATTCAAAGAGAGTGAGATGCCAGCTCCTTTCATTCAGTCAGTAGCTTCAAACATTTCTGGACGTTTTTCAATGGCAAAAATCAATGAATTTTGTAAATGCACAAACAGTAATATCTCCACATTGCAAGGTGCAATTCTGAATTTTTTTGCTTTTTGCTTTTTCCTGCTAATCCTAGCATGATAAGGAAGATTCAAAGAGAGTGAGATGCCAGCTCCTTTCATTCAGTCAGTGGCTTCAAACATTTCTGGTATATGAATAACATGATGTTTTTCAATGGCAAAAATCAATGAATATTGTAAATGCACAAACAGTAATATCTCCACATTGCAAGGTGCAATTCTGAAATTTTTTGCTTTTTCCTGCTAATCCTAGCATGATAAAGAAGATTCAAGGAGAGTGAGATGCCAGCTCCTTTCATTCAGTCAGTAGCTTCAAACATTTCTGGACGTTTTTCAATGGCAAAAATCAATGAATATTGTAAATGCACAAACAGTAATATCTCCACATTGCAAGGTGCAATTCTGAAATTTTTTGCTTTTTCCTGCTAATCCTAGCATGATAAAGAAGACTCAAAGAGAGTGAGATGCCAGCTCCTTTCATTCAGTCAGTAGCTTCAAACATTTCTGGACGTTTTTCAATGGCAAAAATCAATGAATATTGTAAATGCACAAACAGTAATATCTCCACATTGCAAGGTGCAATTCTGAAATTTTTTGCTTTTTCCTGCTAATCCTAGCATGATAAAGAAGATTCAAAGAGAGTGAGATGCCAGATCCTTTCATTCAGTCAGTAGCTTCAAACATTTCTGGACGTTTTTCAATGGCAAAAATCAATGAATATTGTAAATGCACAAACAGTAATATCTCCACATTGCAAGGTGCAATTCTGAAATTTTTTGCTTTTTCCTGCTAATCCTAGCATGATAAAGAAGATTCAAAGAGAGTGAGATGCCAGCTCCTTTCATTCAGTCAGTAGCTTCAAACATTTCTGGACGTTTTTCAATGGCAAAAATCAATGAATATTGTAAATGCACAAACAGTAATATCTCCACATTGCAAGGTGCAATTCTGAAATTTTTTGCTTTTTCCTGCTAATCCTAGCATGATAAAGAAGATTCAAAGAGAGTGAGATGCCAGCTCCTTTCATTCAGTCAGTAGCTTCAAACATTTCTGGACGTTTTTCAATGGCAAAAATCAATGAATATTGTAAATGCACAAACAGTAATATCTCCACATTGCAAGGTGCAATTCTGAAATGTTTTGCTTTTTCCTGCTAATCCTAGCATGATAAAGAAGATTCAAAGAGAGTGAGATGCCAGCTCCTTTCATTCAGTCAGTAGCTTCAAACATTTCTGGACGTTTTTCAATGGCAAAAATCAATGAATATTGTAAATGCACAAACAGTAATATCTCCACATTGCAAGGTGCAATTCTGAAATTGTTTGCTTTTTCCTGCTAATCCTAGCATGATAAAGAAGATTCAAAGAGAGTGAGATGCCAGCTCCTTTCATTCAGTCAGTAGCTTCAAACATTTCTGGACGTTTTTCAATGGCAAAAATCAATGAATATTGTAAATGCACAAACAGTAATATCTCCACATTGCAAGGTGCAATTCTGAAATTTTTTCCTTTTTCCTGCTAATCCTAGCATGATGAAGAAGATTCAAAGAGAGTGAGATGCCAGCTCCTTTCATTCAGTCAGTAGCTTCAAACATTTCTGGACGTTTTTCAATGGCAAAAATCAATGAATATTGTAAATGCACAAACAGTAATATCTCCACATTGCAAGGTGCAATTCTGAAATTTTTTGCTTTTTCCTGCTAATCCTAGCATGATAAAGAAGATTCAAAGAAAGTGAGATGCCAGCTCCTTTCATTCAGTCAGTAGCTTCAAACATTTCTGGACGTTTTTCAATGGCAAAAATCAATGAATATTGTAAATGCACAAACAGTAATATCTCCACATTGCAAGGTGCAATTCTGAAATTTTTTGCTTTTTCCTGCTAATCCTAGCATGATAAAGAAGATTCAAAGAGAGTGAGATGTCAGCTCCTTTCATTCAGTCAGTAGCTTCAAACATTTCTGGACATTTTTCAATGGTAAAAATCAATGAATATTGTAAATGCACAAACAGTAATATCTCCACATTGCAAGGTGCAATTCTGAAATTTTTTGCTTTTTCCTGCTAATCCTAGCATGATAAAGAAGATTCAAAGAGCGTGAGATGCCAGCTCCTTTCATTCAGTCAGTAGCTTCAAACATTTCTGGACGTTTTTCAATGGCAAAAATCAATGAATATTGTAAATGCACAAACAGTAATATCTCCACATAGCAAGGTGCAATTCTGAAATTTTTTGCTTTTTCCTGCTAATCCTTGCATGATAAAGAAGATTCAAAGAGAGTGAGATGCCAGCTCCTTTCATTCAGTCAGTAGCTTCAAACATTTCTGGACGTTTTTCAATGGCAAAAATCAATGAATATTGTAAATGCACAAACAGTAATATCTCCACATTGCAAGGTGCAATTCTGAAATTGTTTGCTTTTTCCTGCTAATCCTAGCATGATAAAGAAGATTCAAAGAGAGTGAGATGCCAGCTCCTTTCATTCAGTCAGTAGCTTCAAACATTTCTGGACGTTTTTCAATGGCAAAAATCAATGAATATTGTAAATGCACAAACAGTAATATCTCCACATTGCAAGGTGCAATTCTGAAATTTTTTCCTTTTTCCTGCTAATCCTAGCATGATGAAGAAGATTCAAAGAGAGTGAGATGCCAGCTCCTTTCATTCAGTCAGTAGCTTCAAACATTTCTGGACGTTTTTCAATGGCAAAAATCAATGAATATTGTAAATGCACAAACAGTAATATCTCCACATTGCAAGGTGCAATTCTGAAATGTTTTGCTTTTTCCTGCTAATCCTAGCATGATAAAGAAGATTCAAAGAGAGTGAGATGCCAGCTCCTTTCATTCAGTCGGTAGCTTCAAACATTTCTGGACGTTTTTCAATGGCAAAAATCAATGAATATTGTAAATGCACAAACAGTAATATCTCCACATTGCAAGGTGCAATTCTGAAATTTTTTGCTTTTTCCTGCTAATCCTAGCATGATAAAGAAGATTCAAAGAGAGTGAGATGCCAACTCCTTTCATTCAGTCAGTAGCTTCAAACATTTCTGGACGTTTTTCAATGGCAAAAATCAATGAATATTGTAAATGCACAAACAGTAATATCTCCACATTGCAAGGTGCAATTCTGAAATTTTTTGCTTTTTCCTGCTAATCCTAGCATGATAAAGAAGATTCAAAGAGAGTGAGATGCCAGCTCCTTTCATTCAGTCAGTAGCTTCAAACATTTCTGGACGTTTTTCAATGGCAAAAATCAATGAATATTGTAAATGCACAAACAGTAATATCTCCACATTGCAAGGTGCAATTCTGAAATTGTTTGCTTTTTCCTGCTAATCCTAGCATGATAAAGAAGATTCAAAGAGAGTGAGATGCCAGCTCCTTTCATTCAGTCAGTAGCTTCAAACATTTCTGGACGTTTTTCAATGGCAAAAATCAATGAATATTGTAAATGCACAAACAGTAATATCTCCACATTGCAAGGTGCAATTCTGAAATTTTTTCCTTTTTCCTGCTAATCCTAGCATGATGAAGAAGATTCAAAGAGAGTGAGATGCCAGCTCCTTTCATTCAGTCAGTAGCTTCAAACATTTCTGGACGTTTTTCAATTGCAAAAATCAATGAATATTGTAAATGCACAAACAGTAATATCTCCACATTGCAAGGTGCAATTCTGAAATTTTTTGCTTTTTCCTGCTAATCCTAGCATGATAAAGAAGATTCAAAGAGAGTGAGATGCCAGCTCCTTTCATTCAGTCGGTAGCTTCAAACATTTCTGGACGTTTTTCAATGGCAAAAATCAATGAATATTGTAAATGCACAAACAGTAATATCTCCACATTGCAAGGTGCAATTCTGAAATTTTTTGCTTTTTCCTGCTAATCCTAGCATGATAAAGAAGATTCAAAGAGAGTGAGATGCCAACTCCTTTCATTCAGTCAGTAGCTTCAAACATTTCTGGACGTTTTTCAATGGCAAAAATCAATGAATATTGTAAATGCACAAACAGTAATATCTCCACATTGCAAGGTGCAATTCTGAAATTTTTTGCTTTTTCCTGCTAATCCTAGCATGATAAAGAAGATTCAAAGAGAGTGAGATGCCAGCTCCTTTCATTCAGTCAGTAGCTTCAAACATTTCTGGACGTTTTTCAATGGCAAAAATCAATGAATATTGTAAATGCACAAACAGTAATATCTCCAGATTGCAAGGTGCAATTCTGAAATTTTTTGCTTTTTCCTGCTAATCCTAGCATGATAAAGAAGATTCAAAGAGAGTGAGATGCCACCTCCTTTCATTCAGTCAGTAGCTTCAAACATTTCTGGACGTTTTTCAATGGCAAAAATCAATGAATATTGTAAATGCACAAACAGTAATATCTCCACATTGCAAGGTGCAATTCTGAATTTTTTTGCTTTTTCCTGCTAATCCTAGCATGATAAAGAAGATTCAAAGAGAGTGAGATGCCAGCTCCTTTCATTCAGTCAGTAGCTTCAAACATTTCTGGTATATGAATAACATGATGTTTTTCAATGGCAAAAATCAATGAATATTGTAAATGCACAAACAGTAATATCTCCACATTGCAAGGTGCAATTCTGAAATTTTTTGCTTTTTCCTGCTAATCCTAGCATGATAAAGAAGATTCAAAGAGAGTGAGATGCCAGCTCCTTTCATTCAGTCAGTAGCTTCAAACATTTCTGGTATATGAATAACATGATGTTTTTCAATGGCAAATATCAATGAATATTGTAAATGCACAAACAGTAATATCTCCACATTGCAAGGTGCAATTCTGAAATTTTTTGCTTTTTCCTGCTAATCCTAGCATGATAAAGAAGATTCAAAGAGAGTGAGATGCCAGCTCCTTTCATTCAGTCAGTAGCTTCAAACATTTCTGGTATATGAATAACATGATGTTTTTCAATGTCAAAAATCAATGAATATTGTAAATGCACAAACAGTAATATCTCCAAATTGCAAGGTGCAATTCTGAAATTTTTTGCTTTTTCCTGCTAATCCTAGCATGATAAAGAAGATTCAAAGAGAGTGAGATGCCAGCTCCTTTCATTCAGTCAGTAGCTTCAAACATTTCTGGTATATGAATAACATGATGTTTTTCAATGGCAAAAATCAATGAATATTGTAAATGCACAAACAGTAATATCTCCAAATTGCAAGGTGCAATTCTGAAATGTTTTGCTTTTTCCTGCTAATCCTAGCATGATAAAGAAGATTCAAAGAGAGTGAGATGCCAGCTCCTTTCATTCAGTCAGTAGCTTCAAACATTTCTTGACGTTTTTCAATGGCAAAAATCAATGAATATTGTAAATGCACAAACAGTAATATCTCCACATTGCAAGGTGCAATTCTGAAATTTTTTGCTTTTTCCTGCTAATCCTAGCATGATAAAGAAGATTCAAAGAGAGTGAGATGCCAGCTCCTTTCATTCAGTCAGTAGCTTCAAACATTTCTGGTATATGA
Organism: Phyllobates terribilis; assembly: GCF_046119375.1. Lineage (NCBI taxonomy): Eukaryota > Metazoa > Chordata > Amphibia > Anura > Dendrobatidae > Phyllobates > Phyllobates terribilis. The sequence goes on along the minus strand of NW_027364642.1, from coordinate 175,397 downwards.
ATAACATGATGTTTTTCAATGGCAAAAATCAATGAATATTGTAAATGCACAAACAGTAATATCTCCACATTGCAAGGTGCAATTCTGAAATTTTTTGCTTTTTCCTGCTAATCCTAGCATGGTAAAGAAGATTCAAAGAGAGTGAGATGCCAGCTCCTTTCATTCAGTCAGTAGCTTCAAACATTTCTGGACGTTTTTCAATGGCAAAAATCAATGAATATTGTAAATGCACAAACAGTAATATCTCCCCATTGCAAGGTGCAATTCTGAAATTTTTTGCTTTTTCCTGCTAATCCTAACATGATAAAGAAGATTCAAAGAGAGTGAGATGCCAGCTCCTTTCATTCAGTCAGTAGCTTCAAACATTTCTGGACGTTTTTCAATGGCAAAAATCAATGAATATTGTAAATGCACAAACAGTAATATCTCCACATTGCAAGGTGCAATTCTGAAATTTTTTGCTTTTTCCTGCTAATCCTAGCATGGTAAAGAAGATTCAAAGAGAGTGAGATGCCAGCTCCTTTCATTCAGTCAGTAGCTTCAAACATTTCTGGACATTTTTCAATGGCAAAAATCAATGAATATTGTAAATGCACAAACAGTAATATCTCCCCATTGCAAGGTGCAATTCTGAAATTTTTTGCTTTTTCCTGCTAATCCTAGCATGATAAAGAAGATTCAAAGAGAGTGAGATGCCAGCTCCTTTCATTCAGTCAGTAGCTTCAAACATTTCTGGACGTTTTTCAATGGCAAAAATCAATGAATTTTGTAAATGCACAAACAGTAATATCTCCACATTGCAAGGTGCAATTCTGAAATTTTTTGCTTTTTGCTTTTTCCTGCTAATCCTAGCATGATAAGGAAGATTCAAAGAGAGTGAGATGCCAGCTCCTTTCATTCAGTCAGTGGCTTCAAACATTTCTGGTATATGAATAACATGATGTTTTTCAATGGCAAAAATCAATGAATATTGTAAATGCACAAACAGTAATATCTCCACATTGCAAGGTGCAATTCTGAAATTTTTTGCTTTTTCCTGCTAATCCTAGCATGATAAAGAAGATTCAAGGAGAGTGAGATGCCAGCTCCTTTCATTCAGTCAGTAGCTTCAAACATTTCTGGACGTTTTTCAATGGCAAAAATCAATGAATATTGTAAATGCACAAACAGAAATATCTCCACATTGCAAGGTGCAATTCTGAAATTTTTTGCTTTTTCCTGCTAATCCTAGCATGATAAAGAAGACTCAAAGAGAGTGAGATGCCAGCTCCTTTCATTCAGTCAGTAGCTTCAAACATTTCTGGACGTTTTTCAATGGCAAAAATCAATGAATATTGTAAATGCACAAACAGTAATATCTCCACATTGCAAGGTGCAATTCTGAAATTTTTTGCTTTTTCCTGCTAATCCTAGCATGATAAAGAAGATTCAAAGAGAGTGAGATGCCAGATCCTTTCATTCAGTCAGTAGCTTCAAACATTTCTGGACGTTTTTCAATGGCAAAAATCAATGAATATTGTAAATGCACAAACAGTAATATCTCCACATTGCAAGGTGCAATTCTGAAATTTTTTGCTTTTTCCTGCTAATCCTAGCATGATAAAGAAGATTCAAAGAGAGTGAGATGCCAGCTCCTTTCATTCAGTCAGTAGCTTCAAACATTTCTGGACGTTTTTCAATGGCAAAAATCAATGAATATTGTAAATGCACAAACAGTAATATCTCCACATTGCAAGGTGCAATTCTGAAATGTTTTGCTTTTTCCTGCTAATCCTAGCATGATAAAGAAGATTCAAAGAGAGTGAGATGCCAGCTCCTTTCATTCAGTCAGTAGCTTCAAACATTTCTGGACGTTTTTCAATGGCAAAAATCAATGAATATTGTAAATGCACAAACAGTAATATCTCCACATTGCAAGGTGCAATTCTGAAATTTTTTGCTTTTTCCTGCTAATCCTAGCATGATAAAGAAGATTCAAAGAGAGTGAGATGCCAGCTCCTTTCATTCAGTCAGTAGCTTCAAACATTTCTGGACGTTTTTCAATGGCAAAAATCAATGAATATTGTAAATGCACAAACAGTAATATCTCCACATTGCAAGGTGCAATTCTGAAATTTTTTGCTTTTTCCTGCTAATCCTAGCATGATAAAGAAGATTCAAAGAAATTGAGATGCCAGCTCCTTTCATTCAGTCAGTAGCTTCAAACATTTCTGGACGTTTTTCAATGGCAAAAATCAATGAATATTGTAAATGCACAAACAGTAATATCTCCACATTGCAAGGTGCAATTCTGAAATTTTTTGCTTTTTCCTGCTAATCCTAGCATGATAAAGAAGATTCAAAGAGAGTGAGATGCCAGCTCCTTTCATTCAGTCAGTAGCTTCAAACATTTCTGGACATTTTTCAATGGCAAAAATCAATGAATATTGTAAATGCACAAACAGTAATATCTCCACATTGCAAGGTGCAATTTTGAAATTTTTTGCTTTTTCCTGCTAATCCTAGCATGATAAAGAAGATTCAAAGAGCGTGAGATGCCAGCTCCTTTCATTCAGTCAGTAGCTTCAAACATTTCTGGACGTTTTTCAATGGCAAAAATCAATGAATATTGTAAATGCACAAACAGTAATATCTCCACATAGCAAGGTGCAATTCTGAAATTTTTTGCTTTTTCCTGCTAATCCTTGCATGATAAAGAAGATTCAAAGAGATTGAGATGCCAGCTCCTTTCATTCAGTCAGTAGCTTCAAACATTTCTGGACGTTTTTCAATGGCAAAAATCAATGAATATTGTAAATGCACAAACAGTAATATCTCCACATTGCAAGGTGCAATTCTGAAATTTTTTGCTTTTTCCTGCTAATCCTAGCATGATAAAGAAGATTCAAAGAGAGTGAGATGCCAGCTCCTTTCATTCAGTCAGTAGCTTCAAACATTTCTGGACGTTTTTCAATGGCAAAAATCAATGAATATTGTAAATGCACAAACAGTAATATCTCCACATTGCAAGGTGCAATTCTGAAATTTTTTGCTTTTTCCTGCTAATCCTAGCATGATAAAGAAGATTCAAAGAGAGTGAGATGCCAGCTCCTTTCATTCAGTCAGTAGCTTCAAACATTTCTGGACGTTTTTCAATGGCAAAAATCAATGAATATTGTAAATGCACAAACAGTAATATCTCCACATTGCAAGGTGCAATTTTGAAATTTTTTGCTTTTTACTGCTAATCCTAGCATGATAAAGAAGATTCAAAGAGAGTGAGATGCCAGCTCCTTTCATTCAGTCAGTAGCTTCAAACATTTCTGGACGTTTTTCAATGGCAAAAATCAATGAATATTGTAAATGCACAAACAGTAATATCTCCACATTGCAAGGTGCAATTCTGAAATTTTTTCCTTTTTCCTGCTAATCCTAGCATGATGAAGAAGACTCAAAGAGAGTGAGATGCCAGCTCCTTTCATTCAGTCAGTAGCTTCAAACATTTCTGGACGTTTTTCAATGGCAAAAATCAATGAATATTGTAAATGCACAAACAGTAATATCTCCACATTGCAAGGTGCAATTCTGAAATTTTTTGCTTTTTCCTGCTAATCCTAGCATGATAAAGAAGATTCAAAGAGAGTGAGATGCCAGCTCCTTTCATTCAGTCAGTAGCTTCAAACATTTCTGGACGTTTTTCAATGGCAAAAATCAATGAATATTGTAAATGCACAAACAGTAATATCTCCACATTGCAAGGTGCAATTCTGAAATTTTTTGCTTTTTCCTGCTAATCCTAGCATGATAAAGAAGATTCAAAGAGAGTGAGATGCCAACTCCTTTCATTCAGTCAGTAGCTTCAAACATTTCTGGACGTTTTTCAATGGCAAAAATCAATGAATATTGTAAATGCACAAACAGTAATATCTCCACATTGCAAGGTGCAATTCTGAAATTTTTTGCTTTTTCCTGCTAATCCTAGCATGATAAAGAAGATTCAAAGAGAGTGAGATGCCAGCTCCTTTCATTCAGTCAGTAGCTTCAAACATTTCTGGACGTTTTTCAATGGCAAAAATCAATGAATATTGTAAATGCACAAACAGTAATATCTCCACATTGCAAGGTGCAATTCTGAAATTTTTTGCTTTTTCCTGCTAATCCTAGCATGATAAAGAAGATTCAAAGAGAGTGAGATGCCAGCTCCTTTCATTCAGTCAGTAGCTTCAAACATTTCTGGACGTTTTTCAATGGCAAAAATCAATGAATATTGTAAATGCACAAACAGTAATATCTCCACATTGCAAGGTGCAATTCTGAAATTTTTTGCTTTTTCCTGCTAATCCTAGCATGATAAAGAAGATTCAAAGAGAGTGAGATGCCAACTCCTTTCATTCAGTCAGTAGCTTCAAACATTTCTGGACGTTTTTCAATGGCAAAAATCAATGAATATTGTAAATGCACAAACAGTAATATCTCCACATTGCAAGGTGCAATTCTGAAATTTTTTGCTTTTTCCTGCTAATCCTAGCATGATAAAGAAGATTCAAAGAGAGTGAGATGCCAGCTCCTTTCATTCAGTCAGTAGCTTCAAACATTTCTGGACGTTTTTCAATGGCAAAAATCAATGAATATTGTAAATGCACAAACAGTAATATCTCCACATTGCAAGGTGCAATTCTGAAATTTTTTGCTTTTTCCTGCTAATCCTAGCATGATAAAGAAGATTCAAAGAGAGTGAGATGCCAGCTCCTTTCATTCAGTCAGTAGCTTCAAACATTTCTGGACGTTTTTCAATGGCAAAAATCAATGAATATTGTAAATGCACAAACAGTAATATCTCCACATTGCAAGGTGCAATTCTGAATTTTTTTGCTTTTTCCTGCTAATCCTAGCATGATAAAGAAGATTCAAAGAGAGTGAGGTGCCAGCTCCTTTCATTCAGTCAGTAGCTTCAAACATTTCTGGTATATGAATAACATGATGTTTTTCAATGGCAAAAATCAATGAATATTGTAAATGCACAAACAGTAATATCTCCACATTGCAAGGTGCAATTCTGAAATTTTTTGCTTTTTCCTGCTAATCCTAGCAAGATAAAGAAGATTCAAAGAGAGTGAGATGCCAGCTCCTTTCATTCAGTCAGTAGCTTCAAACATTTCTGGTATATGAATAACATGATGTTTTTCAATGGCAAAAATCAATGAATATTGTAAATGCACAAACAGTAATATCTCCACATTGCAAGGTGCAATTCTGAAATTTTTTGCTTTTTCCTGCTAATCCTAGCATGATAAAGAAGATTCAAAGAGAGTGAGATGCCAGCTCCTTTCATTCAGTCAGTAGCTTCAAACATTTCTGGTATATGAATAACATGATGTTTTTCAATGTCAAAAATCAATGAATATTGTAAATGCACAAACAGTAATATCTCCAAATTGCAAGGTGCAATTCTGAAATTTTTTGCTTTTTCCTGCTAATCCTAGCATGATAAAGAAGATTCAAAGAGAGTGAGATGCCAGCTCCTTTCATTCAGTCAGTAGCTTCAAACATTTCTGGTATATGAATAACATGATGTTTTTCAATGGCAAAAATCAATGAATATTGTAAATGCACAAACAGTAATATCTCCACATTGCAAGGTGCAATTCTGAAATGTTTTGCTTTTTCCTGCTAATCCTAGCATGATAAAGAAGATTCAAAGAGAGTGAGATGCCAGCTCCTTTCATTCAGTCAGTAGCTTCAAACATTTCTTGACGTTTTTCAATGGCAAAAATCAATGAATATTGTAAATGCACAAACAGTAATATCTCCACATTGCAAGGTGCAATTCTGAAATTTTTTGCTTTTTCCTGCTAATCCTAGCATGATAAAGAAGATTCAAAGAGAGTGAGATGCCAGCTCCTTTCATTCAGTCAGTAGCTTCAAACATTTCTGGACGTTTTTCAATGGCAAAAATCAATGAATATTGTAAATGCACAAACAGTAATATCTCCACATTGCAAGGTGCAATTCTGAAATTTCTTGCTTTTTCCTGCTAATCCTAGCATGGTAAAGAAGATTCAAAGAGAGTGAGATGCCAGCTCCTTTCATTCAGTCAGTAGCTTCAAACATTTCTGGACGTTTTTCAATGGCAAAAATCAATGAATATTGTAAATGCACAAACAGTAATATCTCCCCATTGCAAGGTGCAATTCTGAAATTTTTTGCTTTTTCCTGCTAATCCTAGCATGATAAAGAAGATTCAAAGAGAGTGAGATGCCAGCTCCTTTCATTCAGTCAGTAGCTTCAAACATTTCTGGACGTTTTTCAATGGCAAAAATCAATGAATATTGTAAATGCACAAACAGTAATATCTCCACATTGCAAGGTGCAATTCTGAAATTTTTTGCTTTTTCCTGCTAATCCTAGCATGATAAGGAAGATTCAAAGAGAGTGAGATGCCAGCTCCTTTCATTCAGTCAGTGGCTTCAAACATTTCTGGTATATGAATAACATGATGTTTTTCAATGGCAAAAATCAATGAATATTGTAAATGCACAAACAGTAATATCTCCACATTGCAAGGTGCAATTTTGAAATTTTTTGCTTTTTACTGCTAATCCTAGCATGATAAAGAAGATTCAAAGAGAGTGAGATGCCAGCTCCTTTCATTCAGTCAGTAGCTTCAAACATTTCTGGACGTTTTTCAATGGCAAAAATCAATGAATATTGTAAATGCACAAACAGTAATATCTCCACATTGCAAGGTGCAATTCTGAAATTTTTTCCTTTTTCCTGCTAATCCTAGCATGATGAAGAAGACTCAAAGAGAGTGAGATGCCAGCTCCTTTCATTCAGTCAGTAGCTTCAAACATTTCTGGACGTTTTTCAATGGCAAAAATCAATGAATATTGTAAATGCACAAACAGTAATATCTCCACATTGCAAGGTGCAATTCTGAAATTTTTTGCTTTTTCCTGCTAATCCTAGCATGATAAAGAAGATTCAAAGAGAGTGAGATGCCAGCTCCTTTCATTCAGTCAGTAGCTTCAAACATTTCTGGACGTTTTTCAATGGCAAAAATCAATGAATATTGTAAATGCACAAACAGTAATATCTCCACATTGCAAGGTGCAATTCTGAAATTTTTTGCTTTTTCCTGCTAATCCTAGCATGATAAAGAAGATTCAAAGAGAGTGAGATGCCAACTCCTTTCATTCAGTCAGTAGCTTCAAACATTTCTGGACGTTTTTCAATGGCAAAAATCAATGAATATTGTAAATGCACAAACAGTAATATCTCCACATTGCAAGGTGCAATTCTGAAATTTTTTGCTTTTTCCTGCTAATCCTAGCATGATAAAGAAGATTCAAAGAGAGTGAGATGCCAGCTCCTTTCATTCAGTCAGTAGCTTCAAACATTTCTGGACGTTTTTCAATGGCAAAAATCAATGAATATTGTAAATGCACAAACAGTAATATCTCCACATTGCAAGGTGCAATTCTGAAATTTTTTGCTTTTTCCTGCTAATCCTAGCATGATAAAGAAGATTCAAAGAGAGTGAGATGCCAGCTCCTTTCATTCAGTCAGTAGCTTCAAACATTTCTGGACGTTTTTCAATGGCAAAAATCAATGAATATTGTAAATGCACAAACAGTAATATCTCCACATTGCAAGGTGCAATTCTGAAATTTTTTGCTTTTTCCTGCTAATCCTAGCATGATAAAGAAGATTCAAAGAGAGTGAGATGCCAACTCCTTTCATTCAGTCAGTAGCTTCAAACATTTCTGGACGTTTTTCAATGGCAAAAATCAATGAATATTGTAAATGCACAAACAGTAATATCTCCACATTGCAAGGTGCAATTCTGAAATTTTTTGCTTTTTCCTGCTAATCCTAGCATGATAAAGAAGATTCAAAGAGAGTGAGATGCCAGCTCCTTTCATTCAGTCAGTAGCTTCAAACATTTCTGGACGTTTTTCAATGGCAAAAATCAATGAATATTGTAAATGCACAAACAGTAATATCTCCACATTGCAAGGTGCAATTCTGAAATTTTTTGCTTTTTCCTGCTAATCCTAGCATGATAAAGAAGATTCAAAGAGAGTGAGATGCCAGCTCCTTTCATTCAGTCAGTAGCTTCAAACATTTCTGGACGTTTTTCAATGGCAAAAATCAATGAATATTGTAAATGCACAAACAGTAATATCTCCACATTGCAAGGTGCAATTCTGAATTTTTTTGCTTTTTCCTGCTAATCCTAGCATGATAAAGAAGATTCAAAGAGAGTGAGGTGCCAGCTCCTTTCATTCAGTCAGTAGCTTCAAACATTTCTGGTATATGAATAACATGATGTTTTTCAATGGCAAAAATCAATGAATATTGTAAATGCACAAACAGTAATATCTCCACATTGCAAGGTGCAATTCTGAAATTTTTTGCTTTTTCCTGCTAATCCTAGCAAGATAAAGAAGATTCAAAGAGAGTGAGATGCCAGCTCCTTTCATTCAGTCAGTAGCTTCAAACATTTCTGGTATATGAATAACATGATGTTTTTCAATGGCAAAAATCAATGAATATTGTAAATGCACAAACAGTAATATCTCCACATTGCAAGGTGCAATTCTGAAATTTTTTGCTTTTTCCTGCTAATCCTAGCATGATAAAGAAGATTCAAAGAGAGTGAGATGCCAGCTCCTTTCATTCAGTCAGTAGCTTCAAACATTTCTGGTATATGAATAACATGATGTTTTTCAATGTCAAAAATCAATGAATATTGTAAATGCACAAACAGTAATATCTCCAAATTGCAAGGTGCAATTCTGAAATTTTTTGCTTTTTCCTGCTAATCCTAGCATGATAAAGAAGATTCAAAGAGAGTGAGATGCCAGCTCCTTTCATTCAGTCAGTAGCTTCAAACATTTCTGGTATATGAATAACATGATGTTTTTCAATGGCAAAAATCAATGAATATTGTAAATGCACAAACAGTAATATCTCCACATTGCAAGGTGCAATTCTGAAATGTTTTGCTTTTTCCTGCTAATCCTAGCATGATAAAGAAGATTCAAAGAGAGTGAGATGCCAGCTCCTTTCATTCAGTCAGTAGCTTCAAACATTTCTTGACGTTTTTCAATGGCAAAAATCAATGAATATTGTAAATGCACAAACAGTAATATCTCCACATTGCAAGGTGCAATTCTGAAATTTTTTGCTTTTTCCTGCTAATCCTAGCATGATAAAGAAGATTCAAAGAGAGTGAGATGCCAGCTCCTTTCATTCAGTCAGTAGCTTCAAACATTTCTGGACGTTTTTCAATGGCAAAAATCAATGAATATTGTAAATGCACAAACAGTAATATCTCCACATTGCAAGGTGCAATTCTGAAATTTCTTGCTTTTTCCTGCTAATCCTAGCATGGTAAAGAAGATTCAAAGAGAGTGAGATGCCAGCTCCTTTCATTCAGTCAGTAGCTTCAAACATTTCTGGACGTTTTTCAATGGCAAAAATCAATGAATATTGTAAATGCACAAACAGTAATATCTCCCCATTGCAAGGTGCAATTCTGAAATTTTTTGCTTTTTCCTGCTAATCCTAGCATGATAAAGAAGATTCAAAGAGAGTGAGATGCCAGCTCCTTTCATTCAGTCAGTAGCTTCAAACATTTCTGGACGTTTTTCAATGGCAAAAATCAATGAATATTGTAAATGCACAAACAGTAATATCTCCACATTGCAAGGTGCAATTCTGAAATTTTTTGCTTTTTCCTGCTAATCCTAGCATGATAAGGAAGATTCAAAGAGAGTGAGATGCCAGCTCCTTTCATTCAGTCAGTGGCTTCAAACATTTCTGGTATATGAATAACATGATGTTTTTCAATGGCAAAAATCAATGAATATTGTAAATGCACAAACAGTAATATCTCCACATTGCAAGGTGCAATTCTGAAATTTTTTGCTTTTTCCTGCTAATCCTAGCATGATAAAGAAGATTCAAAGAGAGTGAGATGCCAGCTCCTTTCATTCAGTCAGTAGCTTCAAACATTTCTGGACGTTTTTCAATGGCAAAAATCAATGAATATTGTAAATGCACAAACAGTAATATCTCCACATTGCAAGGTGCAATTCTGAAATTTTTTGCTTTTTCCTGCTAATCCTAGCATGATAAAGAAGACTCAAAGAGAGTGAGATGCCAGCTCCTTTCATTCAGTCAGTAGCTTCAAACATTTCTGGACGTTTTTCAATGGCAAAAATCAATGAATATTGTAAATGCACAAACAGTAATATCTCCACATTGCAAGGTGCAATTCTGAAATTTTTTGCTTTTTCCTGCTAATCCTAGCATGATAAAGAAGATTCAAAGAGAGTGAGATGCCAGCTCCTTTCATTCAGTCAGTAGCTTCAAACATTTCTGGACGTTTTTCAATGGCAAAAATCAATGAATATTTTAAATGCACAAACAGTAATATCTCCACATTGCAAGGTGCAATTCTGAAATTTTTTGCTTTTTCCTGCTAATCCTAGCATGATAAAGAAGACTCAAAGAGAGTGAGATGCCAGCTCCTTTCATTCAGTCAGTAGCTTCAAACATTTCTGGACGTTTTTCAATGGCAAAAATCAATGAATATTGTAAATGCACAAACAGTAATATCTCCACATTGCAAGGTGCAATTCTGAAATTTTTTGCTTTTTCCTGCTAATCCTAGCATGATAAAGAAGATTCAAAGAGAGTGAGATGCCAGCTCCTTTCATTCAGTCAGTAGCTTCAAACATTTCTGGTATATGAATAACATGATGTTTTTCAATGGCAAAAATCAATGAATATTGTAAATGCACAAACAGTAATATCTCCACATTGCAAGGTGCAATTCTGAAATTTTTTGCTTTTTCCTGCTAATCCTAGCATGATAAAGAAGATTCAAAGAGAGTGAGATGCCAGCTCCTTTCATTCAGTCAGTAGCTTCAAACATTTCTGGACGTTTTTCAATGGCAAAAATCAATGAATATTGTAAATGCACAAACAGTAATATCTCCACATTGCAAGGTGCAATTCTGAAATTTTTTGCTTTTTCCTGCTAATCCTAGCATGATAAAGAAGATTCAAAGAGAGTGAGATGCCAGCTCCTTTCATTCAGTTAGTAGCTTCAAACATTTCTGGACGTTTTTCAATGGCAAAAATCAATGAATATTGTAAATGCACAAACAGTAATATCTCCACATTGCAAGGTGCAATTCTGAAATTTTTAGCTTTTTCCTGCTAATCCTAGCATGATAAAGAAGACTCAAAGAGAGTGAGATGCCAGCTCCTTTCATTCAGTCAGTAGCTTCAAACATTTCTGGACGTTTTTCAATGGCAAAAATCAATGAATATTGTAAATGCACAAACAGTAATATCTCCACATTGCAAGGTGCAATTCTGAAATTTTTTGCTTTTTCCTGCTAATCCTAGCATGATAAAGAAGATTCAAAGAGAGTGAGATGCCAGCTCCTTTCATTCAGTCAGTAGCTTCAAACATTTCTGGACGTTTTTCAATGGCAAAAATCAATGAATATTTTAAATGCACAAACAGTAATATCTCCACATTGCAAGGTGCAATTCTGAAATTTTTTGCTTTTTCCTGCTAATCCTAGCATGATAAAGAAGATTCAAAGAGAGTGAGATGCCAGCTCCTTTCATTCAGTCAGTAGCTTCAAACATTTCTGGTATATGAATAACATGATGTTTTTCAATGGCAAAAATCAATGAATATTGTAAATGCACAAACAGTAATATCTCCACATTGCAAGGTGCAATTCTGAAATTTTTTGCTTTTTCCTGCTAATCCTAGCATGATAAAGAAGATTCAAAGAGAGTGAGATGCCAGCTCCTTTCATTCAGTCAGTAGCTTCAAACATTTCTGGACGTTTTTCAATGGCAAAAATCAATGAATATTGTAAATGCACAAACAGTAATATCTCCACATTGCAAGGTGCAATTCTGAAATTTTTTGCTTTTTCCTGCTAATCCTAGCATGATAAAGAAGATTCAAAGAGAGTGAGATGCCAGCTCCTTTCATTCAGTTAGTAGCTTCAAACATTTCTGGACGTTTTTCAATGGCAAAAATCAATGAATATTGTAAATGCACAAACAGTAATATCTCCACATTGCAAGGTGCAATTCTGAAATTTTTAGCTTTTTCCTGCTAATCCTAGCATGATAAAGAAGACTCAAAGAGAGTGAGATGCCAGCTCCTTTCATTCAGTCAGTAGCTTCAAACATTTCTGGACGTTTTTCAATGGCAAAAATCAATGAATATTGTAAATGCACAAACAGTAATATCTCCACATTGCAAGGTGCAATTCTGAAATTTTTTGCTTTTTCCTGCTAATCCTAGCATGATAAAGAAGATTCAAAGAGAGTGAGATGCCAGCTCCTTTCATTCAGTCAGTAGCTTCAAACATTTCTGGACGTTTTTCAATGGCAAAAATCAATGAATATTTTAAATGCACAAACAGTAATATCTCCACATTGCAAGGTGCAATTCTGAAATTTTTTGCTTTTTCCTGCTAATCCTAGCATGATAAAGAAGACTCAAAGAGAGTGAGATGCCAGCTCCTTTCATTCAGTCAGTAGCTTCAAACATTTCTGGACGTTTTTCAATGGCAAAAATCAATGAATATTGTAAATGCACAAACAGTAATATCTCCACATTGCAAGGTGCAATTCTGAAATTTTTTGCTTTTTCCTGCTAATCCTAGCATGATAAAGAAGATTCAAAGAGAGTGAGATGCCAGCTCCTTTCATTCAGTCAGTAGCTTCAAACATTTCTGGACGTTTTTCAATGGCAAAAATCAATGAATATTGTAAATGCACAAACAGTAATATCTCCACATTGCAAGGTGCAATTCTGAAATTTTTTGCTTTTTCCTGCTAATCCTAGCATGATAAAGAAGATTCAAAGAGAGTGAGATGCCAGCTCCTTTCATTCAGTCAGTAGCTTCAAACATTTCTGGTATATGAATAACATGATGTTTTTCAATGGCAAAAATCAATGAATATTGTAAATGCACAAACAGTAATATCTCCACATTGCAAGGTGCAATTCTGAAATTTTTTGCTTTTTCCTGCTAATCCTAGCATGATAAAGAAGATTCAAAGAGAGTGAGATGCCAGCTCCTTTCATTCAGTCAGTAGCTTCAAACATTTCTGGACGTTTTTCAATGGCAAAAATCAATGAATATTGTAAATGCACAAACAGTAATATCTCCACATTGCAAGGTGCAATTCTGAAATTTTTTGCTTTTTCCTGCTAATCCTAGCATGATAAAGAAGATTCAAAGAGAGTGAGATGCCAGCTCCTTTCATTCAGTTAGTAGCTTCAAACATTTCTGGACGTTTTTCAATGGCAAAAATCAATGAATATTGTAAATGCACAAACAGTAATATCTCCACATTGCAAGGTGCAATTCTGAAATTTTTAGCTTTTTCCTGCTAATCCTAGCATGATAAAGAAGACTCAAAGAGAGTGAGATGCCAGCTCCTTTCATTCAGTCAGTAGCTTCAAACATTTCTGGACGTTTTTCAATGGCAAAAGTCAATGAATATTGTAAATGCACAAACAGTAATATCTCCACATTGCAAGGTGCAATTCTGAAATTTTTTGCTTTTTCCTGCTAATCCTAGCATGATAAAGAAGATTCAAAGAGAGTGAGATGCCAGCTCCTTTCATTCAGTCAGTAGCTTCAAACATTTCTGGACGTTTTTCAATGGCAAAAATCAATGAATATTGTAAATGCACAAACAGTAATATCTCCACATTGCAAGGTGCAATTCTGAAATTTTTTGCTTTTTCCTGCTAATCCTAGCATGATAAAGAAGATTCAAAGAGAGTGAGATGCCAGCTCCTTTCATTCAGTCAGTAGCTTCAAACATTTCTGGACGTTTTTCAATGGCAAAAATCAATGAATATTGTAAATGCACAAACAGTAATATCTCCACATTGCAAGGTGCAATTCTGAAATTTTTAGCTTTTTCCTGCTAATCCTAGCATGATAAAGAAGATTCGAAGAGAGTGAGATGCCAGCTCCTTTCATTCAGTCAGTAGCTTCAAACATTTCTGGACGTTTTTCAATGGCAAAAATCAATGAATATTGTAAATGCACAAACAGTAATATCTCCACATTGCAAGGTGCAATTCTGAAATTTTTTGCTTTTTCCTGCTAATCCTAGCATGATAAAGAAGATTCAAAGAGAGTGAGATGCCAGCTCCTTTCATTCAGTCAGTAGCTTCAAACATTTCTGGACGTTTTTCAATGGCAAAAATCAATGAATATTGTAAATGCACAAACAGTAATATCTCCACATTGCAAGGTGCAATTCTGAAATTTTTTGCTTTTTCCTGCTAATCCTAGCATGATAAAGAAGATTCAAAGAGAGTGAGATGCCAGCTCCTTTCATTCAGTCAGTAGCTTCAAACATTTCTGGACGTTTTTCAATGGCAAAAATCAATGAATATTGTAAATGCACAAACAGTAATATCTCCACATTGCAAGGTGCAATTCTGAAATTTTTTGCTTTTTCCTGCTAATCCTAGCATGATAAAGAAGATTCAAAGAGAGTGAGATGCCAGCTCCTTTCATTCAGTCAGTAGCTTCAAACATTTCTGGTATATGAATAACATGATGTTTTTCAATGGCAAAAATCAATGAATATTGTAAATGCACAAACAGTAATATCTCCACATTGCAAGGTGCAATTCTGAAATTTTTTGCTTTTTCCTGCTAATCCTAGCATGATAAAGAAGATTCAAAGAGAGTGAGATGCCAGCTCCTTTCATTCAGTCAGTAGCTTCAAACATTTCTGGACGTTTTTCAATGGCAAAAATCAATGAATTTTGTAAATGCACAAACAGTAATATCTCCACATTGCAAGGTGCAATTCTGAAATTTTTTGCTTTTTCCTGCTAATCCTAGCATGATAAAGAAGATTCAAAGAGAGTGAGATGCCAGCTCCTTTCATTCAGTCAGTAGCTTCAAACATTTCTGGACGTTTTTCAATGGCAAAAATCAATGAATATTGTAAATGCACAAACAGTAATATCTCCACATTGCAAGGTGCAATTCTGAAATTTTTTGCTTTTTCCTGCTAATCCTAGCATGATAAAGAAGATTCAAAGAGAGTGAGATGCCAGCTCCTTTCATTCAGTCAGTAGCTTCAAACATTTCTGGAAGTTTTTCAATGGCAAAAATCAATGAATATTGTAAATGCACAAACAGTAATATCTCCACATTGCAAGGTGCAATTCTGAAATTTTTTGCTTTTTCCTGCTAATCCTAGCATGATAAAGAAGATTCAAAGAGAGTGAGATGCCAGCTCCTTTCATTCAGTCAGTAGCTTCAAACATTTCTGGACGTTTTTCAATGGCAAAAATCAATGAATATTGTAAATGCACAAACAGTAATATCTCCACATTGCAAGGTGCAATTCTGAATTTTTTTGCTTTTTCCTGCTAATCCTAGCATGATAAAGAAGATTCAAAGAGAGTGAGATGCCAGCTCCTTTCATTCAGTCAGTAGCTTCAAACATTTCTGGACGTTTTTCAATGGCAAAAATCAATGAATATTGTAAATGGACAAACAGTAATATCTCCACATTGCAAGGTGTAATTCTGAAATTTTTTGCTTTTTCCTGCTAATCCTAGCATGATAAAGAAGA
This sequence comes from Phyllobates terribilis, assembly GCF_046119375.1. Taxonomy (NCBI): domain Eukaryota; kingdom Metazoa; phylum Chordata; class Amphibia; order Anura; family Dendrobatidae; genus Phyllobates; species Phyllobates terribilis. The sequence goes on along the minus strand of NW_027364642.1, from coordinate 159,746 downwards.
TTCAAAGAGAGTGAGATGCCAGCTCCTTTCATTCAGTCAGTAGCTTCAAACATTTCTGGACGTTTTTCAATGGCAAAAATCAATGAATTTTGTAAATGCACAAACAGTAATATCTCCACATTGCAAGGTGCAATTCTGAAATTTTTTGCTTTTTCCTGCTAATCCTAGCATGATAAAGAAGATTCAAAGAGAGTGAGATGCCAGCTCCTTTCATTCAGTCAGTAGCTTCAAACATTTCTGGACGTTTTTCAATGGCAAAAATCAATGAATATTGTAAATGCACAAACAGTAATATCTCCACATTGCAAGGTGCAATTCTGAAATTTTTTGCTTTTTCCTGCTAATCCTAGCATGATAAAGAAGATTCAAAGAGAGTGAGATGCCAGCTCCTTTCATTCAGTCAGTAGCTTCAAACATTTCTGGACGTTTTTCAATGGCAAAAATCAATGAATATTGTAAATGCACAAACAGTAATATCTCCACATTGCAAGGTGCAATTCTGAAATTTTTTGCTTTTTCCTGCTAATCCTAGCATGATAAAGAAGATTCAAAAAGAGTGAGATGCCAGCTCCTTTCATTCAGTCAGTAGCTTCAAACATTTCTGGTATATGAATAACATGATGTTTTTCAATGGCAAAAATCAATGAATATTGTAAATGCACAGACAGTAATATCTCCACATTGCAAGGTGCAATTCTGAAATTTTTTGCTTTTTCCTGCTAATCCTAGCATGATAAAGAAGATTCAAAGAGAGTGAGATGCCAGCTCCTTTCATTCAGTCAGTAGCTTCAAACATTTCTGGACGTTTTTCAATGGCAAAAATCAATGAATATTGTAAATGCACAAACAGTAATATCTCCACATTGCAAGGTGCAATTCTGAAATTTTTTGCTTTTTCCTGCTAATCCTAGCATGATAAAGAAGATTCAAAGAGAGTGAGATGCCAGCTCCTTTCATTCAGTCAGTAGCTTCAAACATTTCTGGACGTTTTTCAATGGCAAAAATCAATGAATATTGTAAATGCACAAACAGTAATATCTCCACATTGCAAGGTGCAATTCTGAAATTTTTTGCTTTTTCATGCTAATCCTAGCATGATAAAGAAGATTCAAAGAGAGTGAGATGCCAGCTCCTTTCATTCAGTCAGTAGCTTCAAACATTTCTGGACGTTTTTCAATGGCAAAAACCAATGAATATTGTAAATGCACAAACAGTAATATCTCCACATTGCAAGGTGCAGTTCTGCAATTTTTTGCTTTTTCCTGCTAATCCTAGCATGATAAAGAAGATTCAAAGAGAGTGAGATGCCAGCTCCTTTCATTCAGTCAGTAGCTTCAAACATTTCTGGACGTTTTTCAATGGCAAAAATCAATGAATATTGTAAATGCACAAACAGTAATATCTCCACATTGCAAGGTGCAATTCTGAAATTTTTTGCTTTTTCCTGCAAATCCTAGCATGATAAAGAAGATTCAAAGAGAGTGAGATGCCAGCTCCTTTCATTCAGTCAGTAGCTTCAAACATTACTGGTCGTTTTTCAATGGCAAAAATCAATGAATATTGTAAATGCACAAACAGTAATATCTCCACATTGAAAGGTGCAATTCTGAAATTTTTTGCTTTTTCCTGCTAATCCTAGCATGATAAAGAAGATTCAAAGAGAGTGAGATGCCAGCTCCTTTCATTCAGTCAGTAGCTTCAAACATTTCTGGACGTTTTTCAATGGCAAAAATCAATGAATATTGTAAATGCACAAACTGTAATATCTCCACATTGCAAGGTGCAATTCTGAAATTTTTTGCTTTTTCCTGCTAATCCTAGCATGATAAAGAATACTCAAAGAGAGTGAGATGCCAGCTCCTTTCATTCAGTCAGTAGCTTCAAACATTTCTGGACGTTTTTCAATGGCAAAAATCAATGAATATTGTAAATGCACAAACAGTAATATCTCCACATTGCAAGGTGCAATTCTGAAATTTTTTGCTTTTTCCTGCTAATCCTAGCATGATAAAGAAGATTCAAAGAGAGTGAGATGCCAGCTCCTTTCATTCAGTCAGTAGCTTCAAACATTTCTGGATGTTTTTCAATGGCAAAAATCAATGAATATTGTAAATGCACAAACAGTAATATCTCCACATTGCAAGGTGCAATTCTGAAATTTTTTGCTTTTTCCTGCTAATCCTAGCATGATAAAAAAGATTCAAAGAGAGTGAGATGCCAGCTCCTTTCATTCAGTCAGTAGCTTCAAACATTTCTGGTATATGAATAACATGATGTTTTTCAATGGCAAAAATCAATGAATATTGTAAATGCACAAACAGTAATATCTCCACATTGCAAGGTGCAATTCTGAAATTTTTTGCTTTTTCCTGCTAATCCCAGCATGATAAAGAAGATTCAAAGAGAGTGAGATGCCAGCTCCTTTCATTCAGTCAGTAGCTTCAAACATTTCTGGACATTTTTCAATGGCAAAAATCAATGAATATTGTAAATGCACAAACAGTAATATCTCCACATTGCAAGGTGCAATTCTGAAATTTTTTGCTTTTTCCTGCTAATCCTAGCATGATAAAGAAGATTTAAAGAGAGTGAGATGCCAGCTCCTTTCATTCAGTCAGTAGCTTCAAACATTTCTGGACGTTTTTCAATGGCAAAAATCAATGAATATTGTAAATGCACAAACAGTAATATCTCCACATTGCAAGGTGCAATTCTGAAATTTTTTGCTTTTTCCTGCTAATCCTAGCATGATAAAGAAGATTCAAAGAGAGTGAGATGCCAGCTCCTTTCATTCAGTCAGTAGCTTCAAACATTTCTGGTATATGAATAACATGATGTTTTTCAATAGCAAAAATCAATGAATATTGTAAATGCACAAACCGTAATATCTCCACATTGCAAGGTGCAATTCTGAAATTTTTTGCTTTTTCCTGCTAATCCTAGCATGATAAAGAAGATTCAAAGAGAGTGACATGCCAGCTCCTTTCATTCAGTCAGTAGCTTCAAACATTTCTGGTATATGAATAACATGAAGTTTTTCAATGGCAAAAATCAATGAATATTGTAAATGCACAAACAGTAATATCTCCACATTGCATGGTGCAATTCTGAAATTTTTTGCTTTTTCCTGCTAATCCTAGCATGATAAAGAAGATTCAAAGAGAGTGAGATGCCAGCTCCTTTCATTCAGTCAGTAGCTTCAAACATTTCTGGACGTTTTTCAATGGCAAAAATCAATGAATATTGTAAATGCACAAACAGTAATATCTCCACATTGCAAGGTGCAATTCTGAAATTTTTTGCTTTTTCCTGCTAATCCTAGCATGATAAAGAAGATTCAAAGAGAGTGAGATGCCAGCTCCTTTCATTCAGTCAGTAGCTTCAAACATTTCTGGACGTTTTTCAATGGCAAAAATCAATGAATATTGTAAATGCACAAACAGTAATATCTCCACATTGCAAGGTGCAATTCTGTAATTTTTTGCTTTTTCTTGCTAATCCTAGCATGATAAAGAAGATTCAAAGAGAGTGAGATGCCAGCTCCTTTCATTCAGTCAGTAGCTTCAAACATTTCTGGGCGTTTTTCAATGGCAAAAATCAATGAATATTGTAAATGCACAAACAGTAATATCTCCACATTGCAAGGTGCAATTCTGAAATTTTTTGCTTTTTCCTGCTAATCCTAGCATGATAAAGAAGATTCAAAGAGAGTGAGATGCCAGCTCCTTTCATTCAGTCAGTAGCTTCAAACATTTCTGGTATATGAATAACATGATGTTTTTCAATGACAAAAATCAATGCATATTGTAAATGCACAAACAGTAATATCTCCACATTGCAAGGTGCAATTCTGAAATTTTTTGCTTTTTCCTGCTAATCCTAGCATGATAAAGAAGATTCAAAGAGAGTGAGATGCCAGCTCCTTTCATTCAGTCAGTAGCTTCAAACATTTCTGGACGTTTTTCAATGGCAAAAATCAATGAATATTGTAAATGCACAAACAGTAATATCTCCACATTGCAAGGTGCAATTCTGAAATTTTTTGCTTTTTCCTGCTAATCCTAGCATGATAAAGAAGATTCAAAGAGAGTGAGATGCCAGCTCCTTTCATTCAGTCAGTAGCTACAAACATTTCTGGACGTTTTTCAATGGCAAAAATCAATGAATATTGTAAATGCACAAACAGTAATATCTCCACATTGCAAGGTGCAATTCTGAAATTTTTTGCTTTTTCCTGCTAATCCTAGCATGATAAAGCAGATTCAAAGAGAGTGAGATGCCAGCTCCTTTCATTCAGTCAGTAGCTTCAAACATTTCTGGACGATTTTCAATGGCAAAAATCAATGAATATTGTAAATGCACAAACAGTAATATCTCCACATTGCAAGGTGCAATTCTGAAATTTTTTGCTTTTTCCTGCTAATCCTAGCATGATAAAGAAGATTCAAAGAGAGTGAGATGCCAGCTCCTTTCATTCAGTCAGTAGCTTCAAACATTTCTGGACGTTTTTCAATGGCAAAAATCAATGAATATTGTAAATGCACAAACAGTAATATCTCCACATTGCAAGGTGCAATTCTGAAATTTTTTGCTTTTTCCTGCTAATCCTAGCATGATAAAGAAGATTCAAAGAGAGTGAGATGCCAGCTCCTTTCATTCAGTCAGTAGCTTCAAACATTTCTGGTATATGAATAACATGATGTTTTTCAATGGCAAAAATCAATGAATATTGTAAATGCACAAACAGTAATATCTCCACATTGCAAGGTGCAATTCTGAAATTTTTTGCTTTTTCCTGCTAATCCTAGCATGATAAAGAAGATTCAAAGAGAGTGAGATGCCAGCTCCTTTCATTCAGTCAGTAGCTTCAAACATTTCTGGACGTTTTTCAATGGCAAAAATCAATGAATATTGTAAATGCACAAACAGTAATATCTCCACATTGCAAGGTGCAATTCTGAAATGTTTTGCTTTTTCCTGCTAATCCTAGCATGATAAAGAAGATTCAAAGAGAGTGAGATGCCAGCTTTTTTCATTCAGTCAGTAGCTTCAAACATTTCTGGACGTTTTTCAATGGCAAAAATCAATGAATATTGTAAATGCACAAACAGTAATATCTCCACATTGCAAGGTGCAATTCAGAAATTTTTTGCTTTTTCCTGCTAATCCTAGCATGATAAAGAAGATTCAAAGAGAGTGAGATGCCAGCTCCTTTCATTCAGTCAGTAGCTTCAAACATTTCTGGTATATGAATAACATGATGTTTTTCAATGGCAAAAATCAATGAATATTGTAAATGCACAAACAGCAATATCTCCACATTGCAAGGTGCAATTCTGAAATTTTTTGCTTTTTCCTGCTAATCCTAGCATGATAAAGAAGATTCAAAGAGAGTGAGTTGCCAGCTCCTTTCATTCAGTCAGTAGCTTCAAACATTTCTGGACGTTTTTCAATGGCAAAAATCAATGAATATTGTAAATGCACAAACAGTAATATCTCCACATTGCAAGGTGCAATTCTGAAATTTTTTGCTTTTTCCTGCTAATCCTAGCATGATAAAGAAGATTCAAAGAGAGTGAGATGCCAGCTCCTTTCATTCAGTCAGTAGCTTCAAACATTTCTGGACGTTTTTCAATGGCAAAAATCAATGAATATTGTAAATGCACAAACAGTAATATCTCCACATTGCAAGGTGCAATTCTGAAATTTTTTGCTTTTTCCTGCTAATCCTAGCATGATAAAGAAGATTCAAAGAGAGTGAGATGCCAGCTCCTTTCATTCAGTCAGTAGCTTCAAACATTTCTGGTATATGAATAACATGATGTTTTTCAATGGCAAAAATCAATGAATATTGTAAATGCACAAACAGTAATATCTCCACATTGCATGGTGCAATTCTGAAATTTTTTGCTTTTTCCTGCTAATCCTAGCATGATAAAGAAGATTCAAAGAGAGTGAGATGCCAGCTCCTTTCATTCAGTCAGTAGCTTCAAACATTTCTGGACGTTTTTCAATTTCAAAAATCAATGAATATTGTAAATGCACAAACAGTAATATCTCCACATTGCAAGGTGCAATTCTGAAATTTTTTGCTTTTTCCTGCTAATCCTAGCATGATAAAGAAGATTCAAAGAGAGTGAGATGCCAGCTCCTTTCATTCAGTCAGTAGCTTCAAACATTTCTGGACGTTTTTCAATGGCAAAAATCAATGAATATTGTAAATGCACAAACAGTAATATCTCCACATTGCAAGGTGCAATTCTGAAATTTTTTGCTTTTTCTTGCTAATCCTAGCATGATAAAGAAGATTCAAAGAGAGTGAGATGCCAGCTCCTTTCATTCAGTCAGTAGCTTCAAACATTTCTGGGCGTTTTTCAATGGCAAAAATCAATGAATATTGTAAATGCACAAACAGTAATATCTCCACATTGCAAGGTGCAATTCTGAAATTTTTTGCTTATTCCTGCTAATCCTAGCATGATAAAGAAGATTCAAAGAGAGTGAGATGCCAGCTCCTTTCATTCAGTCAGTAGCTTCAAACATTTCTGGTATATGAATAACATGATGTTTTTCAATGGCAAAAATCAATGAATATTGTAAATGCACAAACAGTAATATCTCCACATTGCAAGGTGCAATTCTGAAATTTTTTGCTTTTCCTGCTAATCCTAGCATGATAAAGAAGATTCAAAGAGAGTGAGATGCCAGCTCCTTTCATTCAGTCAGTAGCTTCAAACATTTCTGGACGTTTTTCAATGGCAAAAATCAATGAATATTGTAAATGCACAAACAGTAATATCTCCACATTGCAAGGTGCAATTCTGAAATTTTTTGCTTTTTCCTGCTAATCCTAGCATGATAAAGAAGATTCAAAGAGAGTGAGATGCCAGCTCCTTTCATTCAGTCAGTAGCTACAAACATTTCTGGACGTTTTTCAATGGCAAAAATCAATGAATATTGTAAATGCACAAACAGTAATATCTCCACATTGCAAGGTGCAATTCTGAAATTTTTTGCTTTTTCCTGCTAATCCTAGCATGATAAAGAAGATTCAAAGAGAGTGAGATGCCAGCTCCTTTCATTCAGTCAGTAGCTTCAAACATTTCTGGACGATTTTCAATGGCAAAAATCAATGAATATTGTAAATGCACAAACAGTAATATCTCCACATTGCAAGGTGCAATTCTGAAATTTTTTGCTTTTTCCTGCTAATCCTAGCATGATAAAGAAGATTCAAAGAGAGTGAGATGCCAGCTCCTTTCATTCAGTCAGTAGCTTCAAACATTTCTGGACGTTTTTCAATGGCAAAAATCAATGAATATTGTAAATGCACAAACAGTAATATCTCCACATTGCAAGATGCAATTCTGAAATTTTTTGCTTTCTCTTGCTAATCCTAGCATGATAAAGAAGATTCAAAGAGAGTGAGATGCCAGCTCCTTTCATTCAGTCAGTAGCTTCAAACATTTCTGGACGTTTTTCAATGGCAAAAATCAATGAATATTGTAAATGCACAAACAGTAATATCTCCACATTGCAAGGTGCAATTCTGAAATTTTTTGCTTTTTCCTGCTAATCCTAGCATGATAAAGAAGATTCAAAGAGAGTGAGATGCCAGCTCCTTTCATTCAGTCAGTAGCTTCAAACATTTCTGGTATATGAATAACATGATGTTTTTCAATGGCAAAAATCAATGAATATTGTAAATGCACAAACAGTAATATCTCCACATTGCAAGGTGCAATTCTGAAATTTTTTGCTTTTTCCTGCTAATCCTAGCATGATAAAGAAGATTCAAAGAGAGTGAGATGCCAGCTCCTTTCATTCAGTCAGTAGCTTCAAACATTTCTGGACGTTTTTCAATGGCAAAAATCAATGAATATTGTAAATGCACAAACAGTAATATCTCCACATTGCAAGGTGCAATTCTGAAATGTTTTGCTTTTTCCTGCTAATCCTAGCATGATAAAGAAGATTCAAAGAGAGTGAGATGCCAGCTCCTTTCATTCAGTCAGTAGCTTCAAACATTTCTGGACGTTTTTCAATGGCAAAAATCAATGAATATTGTAAATGCACAAACAGTAATATCTCCACATTGCAAGGTGCAATTCTGAAATTTTTTGCTTTTTCTTGCTAATCCTAGCATGATAAAGAAGATTCAAAGAGAGTGAGATGCCAGCTCCTTTCATTCAGTCAGTAGCTTCAAACATTTCTGGGCGTTTTTCAATGGCAAAAATCAATGAATATTGTAAATGCACAAACAGTAATATCTCCACATTGCAAGGTGCAATTCTGAAATTTTTTGCTTATTCCTGCTAATCCTAGCATGATAAAGAAGAATCAAAGAGAGTGAGATGCCAGCTCCTTTCATTCAGTCAGTAGCTTCAAACATTTCTGGTATATGAATAACATGATGTTTTTCAATGGCAAAAATCAATGAATATTGTAAATGCACAAACAGTAATATCTCCACATTGCAAGGTGCAATTCTGAAATTTTTTGCTTTTTCCTGCTAATCCTAGCATGATAAAGAAGATTCAAAGAGAGTGAGATGCCAGCTCCTTTCATTCAGTCAGTAGCTTCAAACATTTCTGGACGTTTTTCAATGGCAAAAATCAATGAATATTGTAAATGCACAAACAGTAATATCTCCACATTGCAAGGTGCAATTCTGAAATTTTTTGCTTTTTCCTGCTAATCCTAGCATGATAAAGAAGATTCAAAGAGAGTGAGATGCCAGCTCCTTTCATTCAGTCATTAGCTACAAACATTTCTGGACGTTTTTCAATGGCAAAAATCAATGAATATTGTAAATGCACAAACAGTAATATCTCCACATTGCAAGGTGCAATTCTGAAATTTTTTGCTTTTTCCTGCTAATCCTAGCATGATAAAGAAGATTCAAAGAGAGTGAGATGCCAGCTCCTTTCATTCAGTCAGTAGCTTCAAACATTTCTGGACGATTTTCAATGGCAAAAATCAATGAATATTGTAAATGCACAAACAGTAATATCTCCACATTGCAAGGTGCAATTCTGAAATTTTTTGCTTTTTCCTGCTAATCCTAGCATGATAAAGAAGATTCAAAGAGAGTGAGATGCCAGCTCCTTTCATTCAGTCAGTAGCTTCAAACATTTCTGGACGTTTTTCAATGGCAAAAATCAATGAATATTGTAAATGCACAAACAGTAATATCTCCACATTGCAAGATGCAATTCTGAAATTTTTTGCTTTCTCTTGCTAATCCTAGCATGATAAAGAAGATTCAAAGAGAGTGAGATGCCAGCTCCTTTCATTCAGTCAGTAGCTTCAAACATTTCTGGACGTTTTTCAATGGCAAAAATCAATGAATATTGTAAATGCACAAACAGTAATATCTCCACATTGCAAGGTGCAATTCTGAAATTTTTTGCTTTTTCCTGCTAATCCTAGCATGATAAAGAAGATTCAAAGAGAGTGAGATGCCAGCTCCTTTCATTCAGTCAGTAGCTTCAAACATTTCTGGTATATGAATAACATGATGTTTTTCAATGGCAAAAATCAATGAATATTGTAAATGCACAAACAGTAATATCTCCACATTGCAAGGTGCAATTCTGAAATTTTTTGCTTTTTCCTGCTAATCCTAGCATGATAAAGAAGATTCAAAGAGAGTGAGATGCCAGCTCCTTTCATTCAGTCAGTAGCTTCAAACATTTCTGGACGTTTTTCAATGGCAAAAATCAATGAATATTGTAAATGCACAAACAGTAATATCTCCACATTGCAAGGTGCAATTCTGAAATGTTTTGCTTTTTCCTGCTAATCCTAGCATGATAAAGAAGATTCAAAGAGAGTGAGATGCCAGCTCCTTTCATTCAGTCAGTAGCTTCAAACATTTCTGGACGTTTTTCAATGGCAAAAATCAATGAATATTGTAAATGCACAAACAGTAATATCTCCACATTGCAAGGTGCAATTCTGAAATTTTTTGCTTTTTCCTGCTAATCCTAGCATGATAAAGAAGATTCAAAGAGAGTGAGATGCCAGCTCCTTTCATTCTGTCAGTAGCTTCAAACATTTCTGGTATATGAATAACATGATGTTTTTCAATGGCAAAAATCAATGAATATTGTAAATGCACAAACAGTAATATCTCCACATTGCAAGGTGCAATTCTGAAATTTTTTGCTTTTTCCTGCTAATCCTAGCATGATAAAGAAGATTCAAAGAGAGTGAGATGCCAGCTCCTTTCATTCAGTCAGTAGCTTCAAACATTTCTGGTATATGAATAACATGATGTTTTTCAATGGCAAAAATCAATGAATATTGTAAATGCACAAACAGTAATATCTCCACATTGCAAGGTGCAATTCTGAAATTTTTTGCTTTTTCCTGCTAATCCTAGCATGATAAAGAAGATTCAAAGAGAGTGAGATGCCAGCTCCTTTCATTCAGTCAGTAGCTTCAAACATTTCTGGACGTTTTTCAATGGCAAAAATCAATGAATATTGTAAATGCACAAACAGTAATATCTCCACATTGCAAGGTGCAATTCTGAAATTTTTTACTTTTTCCTGCTAATCCTAGCATGATAAAGAAGATTCAAAGAGAGTGAGATGCCAGCTCCTTTCATTCAGTCAGTAGCTTCAAACATTTCTGGACGTTTTTCAATGGCAAAAATCAATGAATATTGTAAATGCACAAACAGTAATATCTCCACATTGCAAGGTGCAATTCTGAAATTTTTTGCTTTTTCCTGCTAATCCTAGCATGATAAAGAAGATTCAAAGAGAGTGAGTTGCCAGCTCCTTTCATTCAGTCAGTAGCTTCAAACATTTCTGGACGTTTTTCAATGGCAAAAATCAATGAATATTGTAAATGCACAAACAGTAATATCTCCACATTGCAAGGTGCAATTCTGAAATTTTTTGCTTTTTCCTGCTAATCCTAGCATGATAAAGAAGATTCAAAGAGAGTGAGATGCCAGCTCCTTTCATTCAGTCAGTAGCTTCAAACATTTCTGGACGTTTTTCAATGGCAAAAATCAATGAATATTGTAAATGCACAAACAGTAATATCTCCACATTGCAAGGTGCAATTCTGAAATTTTTTGCTTTTTCCTGCTAATCCTAGCATGATAAAGAAGATTCAAAGAGAGTGAGATGCCAGATCCTTTCATTCAGTCAGTAGCTTCAAACATTTCTGGACGTTTTTCAATGGCAAAAAGCAACGAATATTGTAAATGCACAAACAGTAATATCTCCACATTGGAAGGTGCAATTCTGAAATTTTTTGCTTTTTCCTGCTAATCCTAGCATGATAAAGAAGATTCAAAGAGAGTGAGATGCCAGCTCCTTTCATTCAGTCAGTAGCTTCAAACATTTCTGGTATATGAATAACATGATGTTTTTCAATGGCAAAAATCAATGAATATTGTAAATGCACAAACAGTAATATCTCCACATTGCAAGGTGCAATTCTGAATTTTTTTGCTTTTTCCTGCTAATCCTAGCATGATAAAGAAGATTCAAAGAGAGTGAGATGCCAGCTCCTTTCATTCAGTCAGTAGCTTCAAACATTTCTGGACATTTTTCAATGGCAAAAATCAATGAATATTGTAAATGCACAAACAGTAATATCTCCACATTGCAAGGTGCAATTCTGAAATTTTTTGCTTTTTCCTGCTAATCCTAGCATGATAAAGAAGATTCAAAGAGAGTGAGATGCCAGCTCCTTTCATTCAGTCAGTAGCTTCAAACATTTCTGGTATATGAATAACATGATGTTTTTCAATGGCAAAAATCAATGAATATTGTAAATGCACAAACAGTAATATCTCCACATTGCAAGGTGCAATTCTGAAATTTTTTGCTTTTTCCTGCTAATCCTATCATGATAAAGAAGATTCAAAGAGAGTGAGATGCCAGCTCCTTTCATTCAGTCAGTAGCTTCAAACATTTCTGGACGTTTTTCAATGGCAAAAATCAATGAATATTGTAAATGCACAAACAGTAATATCTCCACATTGCAGGGTGCAATTCTGAAATTTTTTACTTTTTCCTGCTAATCCTAGCATGATAAAGAAGATTCAAAGAGAGTGAGATGCCAGCTCCTTTCATTCAGTCAGTAGCTTCAAACATTTCTGGACGTTTTTCAATGGCAAAAATCAATGAATATTGTAAATGCACAAACAGTAATATCTCCACATTGCAAGGTGCAATTCTGAAATTTTTTGCTTTTTCCTGCTAATCCTAGCATGATAAAGAAGATTCAAAGAGAGTGAGTTGCCAGCTCCTTTCATTCAGTCAGTAGCTTCAAACATTTCTGGACGTTTTTCAATGGCAAAAATCAATGAATATTGTAAATGCACAAACAGTAATATCTCCACATTGCAAGGTGCAATTCTGAAATTTTTTTCTTTTTCCTGCTAATCCTAGCATGATAAAGAAGATTCAAAGAGAGTGAGATGCCAGCTCCTTTCATTCAGTCAGTAGCTTCAAACATTTCTGGACGTTTTTCAATGGCAAAAATCAATGAATATTGTAAATGCACAAACAGTAATATCTCCACATTGCAAGGTGCAATTCTGAAATTTTTTGCTTTTTCCTGCTAATCCTAGCATGATAAAGAAGATTCAAAGAGAGTGAGATGCCAGCTCCTTTCATTCAGTCAGTAGCTTCAAACATTTCTGGACGTTTTTCAATGGCAAAAATCAATGAATATTGTAAATGCACAAACAGTAATATCTCCACATTGCAAGGTGCAATTCTGAAATTTTTTGCTTTTTCCTGCTAATCCTAGCATGATAAAGAAGATTCAAAGAGAGTGAGATGCCAGATCCTTTCATTCAGTCAGTAGCTTCAAACATTTCTGGACGTTTTTCAATGGCAAAAAGCAACGAATATTGTAAATGCACAAACAGTAATATCTCCACATTGCAAGGTGCAATTCTGAAATTTTTTGCTTTTTCCTGCTAATCCTAGCATGATAAAGAAGATTCAAAGAGAGTGAGATGCCAGCTCCTTTCATTCAGTCAGTAGCTTCAAACATTTCTGGTATATGAATAACATGATGTTTTTCAATGGCAAAAATCAATGAATATTGTAAATGCACAAACAGTAATATCTCCAAATTGCAAGGTGCAATTCTGAATTTTTTTGCTTTTTCCTGCTAATCCTAGCATGATAAAGAAGATTCAAAGAGAGTGAGATGCCAGCTCCTTTCATTCAGTCAGTAGCTTCAAACATTTCTGGACATTTTTCAATGGCAAAAATCAATGAATATTGTAAATGCACAAACAGTAATATCTCCACATTGCAAGGTGCAATTCTGAAATTTTTTGCTTTTTCCTGCTAATCCTAGCATGATAAAGAAGATTCAAAGAGAGTGAGATGCCAGCTCCTTTCATTCAGTCAGTAGCTTCAAACATTTCTGGACGTTTTTCAATGGCAAAAATCAATGAATATTGTAAATGCACAAACAGTAATATCTCCACATTGCAAGGTGCAATTCTGAAATTTTTTGCTTTTTCCTGCTAATCCTAGCATGATAAAGAAGATTCAAAGAGAGTGAGATGCCAGCTCCTTTCATTCAGTCAGTAGCTTCAAACATTTCTGGACGTTTTTCAATGGCAAAAATCAATGAATATTGTAAATTCACAAACAGTAATATCTCCACATTGCAAGGTGCAATTCTGAAATTTTTTGCTTTTTCCTGCTAATCCTAGCATGATAAAGAAGATTCAAAGAGAGTGAGATGCCAGCTCCTTTCATTCAGTCAGTAGCTTCAAACATTTCTGGACGTTTTTCAATGGCAAAAATCAATGAATATTGTAAATGCACAAACAGTAATATCTCCACATTGCAAGGTGCAATTCTGAAATTTTTTGCTTTTTCCTGCTAATCCTAGCATGATAAAGAAGATTCAAAGAGAGTGAGATGCCAGCTCCTTTCATTCAGTCAGTAGCTTCAAACATTTCTGGTATATGAATAACATGATGTTTTTCAATGGCAAAAATCAATGAATATTGTAAATGCACAAACAGTAATATCTCCACATTGCAAGGTGCAATTCTGAATTTTTTTGCTTTTTCCTGCTAATGCTAGCATGATAAAGAAGATTCAAAGAGAGTGAGATGCCAGCTCTTTTCATTCAGTCAGTAGCTTCAAACATTTCTGGACATTTTTCAATGGCAAAAATCAATGAATATTGTAAATGCACAAACAGTAATATCTCCACATTGCAAGGTGCAATTCTGAAATTTTTTGCTTTTTCCTGCTAATCCTAGCATGATAAAGAAGATTCAAAGAGAGAGAGATGCCAGCTCCTTTCATTCAGTCAGTAGCTTCAAACATTTCTGGACGTTTTTCAATGGCAAAAATCAATGAATATTGTAAATGCACAAACAGTAATATCTCCACATTGCAAGGTGCAATTCTGAAATTTTTTGCTTTTTCCTGCTAATCCTAGCATGATAAAGAAGATTCAAAGAGAGAGAGATGCCAGCTCCTTTCATTCAGTCAGTAGCTTCAAACATTTCTGGACGTTTTTCAATGGCAAAAATCAATGAATATTGTAAATGCACAAACAGTAATATCTCCACATTGCAAGGTGCAATTCTGAAATTTTTTGCCTTTTCCTGCTAATCCTAGCATGATAAAGAAGATTCAAAGAGAGTGAGATGCCAGCTCCTTTCATTCAGTCAGTAGCTTCAAACATTTCTGGACGTTTTTCAATGGCAAAAATCAATGAATATTGTAAATGCACAAACAGTAATATCTCCACATTGCAAGGTGCAATTCTGAAATTTTTTGCTTTTTCCTGCTAATCCTAGCATGGTAAAGAAGATTCAAAGAGAGTGAGATGCCAGCTCTTTTCATTCAGTCAGTAGCTTCAAACATTTCTGGACGTTTTTCAATGGCAAAAATCAATGAATATTGTAAATGCACAAACAGTAATATCTCCACATTGCAAGGTGCAATTCTGAAATTTTTTGCTTTTTCTTGCTAATCCTAGCATGATAAAGAACATTCAAAGAGAGTGAGATGCCAGCTCCTTTCATTCAGTCAGTAGCTTCAAACATTTCTGGACGTTTTTCAATGGCAAAAATCAATGAATATTGTAAATGCACAAACAGTAATATCTCCACATTGCAAGGTGCAATTCTGAAATTTTTTGCTTTTTCCTGCTAATCCTAGCATGATAAAGAAGATTCAAAGAGAGTGAGATGCCAGCTCCTTTCATTCAGTCAGTAGCTTCAAACATTTCTGGACGTTTTTCAATGGCAAAAATCAATGAATATTGTAAATGCACAAACAGTAATATCTCCACATTGCAAGGTGCAATTCTTAAATTTTTTGCTTTTTCCTGCTAATCCTAGCATGATAAAGAAGATTCAAAGAGAGTGAGATGCCAGCTCCTTTCATTCAGTCAGTAGCTTCAAACATTTCTGGACGTTTTTCAATGGCAAAAATCAATGAATATTGTAAATGCACAAACAGTAATATCTCCACATTGCAAGGTGCAATTCTGAAATTTTTTGCTTTTTCCTGCTAATCCTAGCATGATAAAGAAGATTCAAAGAGAGTGAGATGCCAGCTCCTTTCATTCAGTCAGTAGCTTCAAACATTTCTGGACGTTTTTCAATGGCAAAAATCAATGAATATTGTAAATGCACAAACAGTAATATCTCCACATTGCAAGGTGCAATTCTGAAATTTTTTGCTTTTCCCTGCTAATCCTAGCATGATAAAGAAGATTCAAAGAGAGTGAGATGCCAGCTCCTTTCATTCAGTCAGTAGCTTCAAACATTTCTGGTATATGAATAACATGATGTTTTTCAATGGCAAAAATCAATGAATATTGTAAATGCACAAACAGTAATATCTCCACATTGCAAGGTGCAATTCTGAAAATTTTTGCTTTTTCCTGCTAATCCTAGCATGATAAAGAAGATTCAAAGAGAGTGAGATGCCAGCTCCTTTCGTTCAGTCAGTAGCTTCAAACATTTCTGGTATATGAATAACATGATGTTTTTCAATGGCAAAAATCAATGAATATTGTAAATGCACAAACAGTAATATCTCCACATTGCAAGGTGCAATTCTGAAATTTTTTGCTTTTTCCTGCTAATCCTAGCATGATAAAGAAGATTCAAAGAGAGTGAGATGCCAGCTCCTTTCATTCAGTCAGTAGCTTCAAACATTTCTGGACGTTTTTCAATGGCAAAAATCAATGAATATTGTAAATGCACAAACAGTAATATCTCCACATTGCAAGGTGCAATTCTGAAATTTTTTGCTTTTTCCTGCTAATCCTAGCATGATAAAGAAGATTCAAAGAGAGTGAGATGCCAGCTCCTTTCATTCAGTCAGTAGCTTCAAACATTTCTGGTATATGAATAACATGATGTTTTTCAATGGCAAAAATCAATGAATATTGTAAATGCACAAACAGTAATATCTCCACATTGCAAGGTGCAATTCTGAAATTTTTTGCTTTTTCCTGCTAATCCTAGCATGATAAAGAAGATTCAAAGAGAGAGAGATGCCAGCTCCTTTCATTCAGTCAGTAGCTTCAAACATTTCTGGACGTTTTTCAATGGCAAAAATCAATGAATATTGTAAATGCACAAACAGTAATATCTCCACATTGCAAGGTGCAATTCTGAAATTTTTTACCTTTTCCTGCTAATCCTAGCATGATAAAGAAGATTCAAAGAGAGTGAGATGCCAGCTCCTTTCATTCAGTCAGTAGCTTCAAACATTTCTGGACGTTTTTCAATGGCAAAAATCAATGAATATTGTAAATGCACAAACAGTAATATCTCCACATTGCAAGGTGCAATTCTGAAATTTTTTGCTTTTTCCTGCTAATCCTAGCATGGTAAAGAAGATTCAAAGAGAGTGAGATGCCAGCTCTTTTCATTCAGTCAGTAGCTTCAAACATTTCTGGACGTTTTTCAATGGCAAAAATCAATGAATATTGTAAATGCACAAACAGTAATATCTCCACATTGCAAGGTGCAATTCTGAAATTTTTTGCTTTTTCTTGCTAATCCTAGCATGATAAAGAACATTCAAAGAGAGTGAGATGCCAGCTCCTTTCATTCAGTCAGTAGCTTCAAACATTTCTGGACGTTTTTCAATGGCAAAAATCAATGAATATTGTAAATGCACAAACAGTAATATCTCCACATTGCAAGGTGCAATTCTGAAATTTTTTGCTTTTTCCTGCTAATCCTAGCATGATAAAGAAGATTCAAAGAGAGTGAGATGCCAGCTCCTTTCATTCAGTCAGTAGCTTCAAACATTTCTGGACGTTTTTCAATGGCAAAAATCAATGAATATTGTAAATGCACAAACAGTAATATCTCCACATTGCAAGGTGCAATTCTTAAATTTTTTGCTTTTTCCTGCTAATCCTAGCATGATAAAGAAGATTCAAAGAGAGTGAGATGCCAGCTCCTTTCATTCAGTCAGTAGCTTCAAACATTTCTGGACGTTTTTCAATGGCAAAAATCAATGAATATTGTAAATGCACAAACAGTAATATCTCCACATTGCAAGGTGCAATTCTGAAATTTTTTGCTTTTTCCTGCTAATCCTAGCATGATAAAGAAGATTCAAAGAGAGTGAGATGCCAGCTCCTTTCATTCAGTCAGTAGCTTCAAACATTTCTGGACGTTTTTCAATGGCAAAAATCAATGAATATTGTAAATGCACAAACAGTAATATCTCCACATTGCAAGGTGCAATTCTGAAATTTTTTGCTTTTTCCTGCTAATCCTAGCATGGTAAAGAAGATTCAAAGAGAGTGAGATGCCAGCTCTTTTCATTCAGTCAGTAGCTTCAAACATTTCTGGACGTTTTTCAATGGCAAAAATCAATGAATATTGTAAATGCACAAACAGTAATATCTCCACATTGCAAGGTGCAATTCTGAAATTTTTTGCTTTTTCTTGCTAATCCTAGCATGATAAAGAACATTCAAAGAGAGTGAGATGCCAGCTCCTTTCATTCAGTCAGTAGCTTCAAACATTTCTGGACGTTTTTCAATGGCAAAAATCAATGAATATTGTAAATGCACAAACAGTAATATCTCCACATTGCAAGGTGCAATTCTGAAATTTTTTGCTTTTTCCTGCTAATCCTAGCATGATAAAGAAGATTCAAAGAGAGTGAGATGCCAGCTCCTTTCATTCAGTCAGTAGCTTCAAACATTTCTGGACGTTTTTCAATGGCAAAAATCAATGAATATTGTAAATGCACAAACAGTAATATCTCCACATTGCAAGGTGCAATTCTGAAATTTTTTGCTTTTTCCTGCTAATCCTAGCATGATAAAGAAGATTCAAAGAGAGTGAGATGCCAGCTCCTTTCATTCAGTCAGTAGCTTCAAACATTTCTGGACGTTTTTCAATGGCAAAAATCAATGAATATTGTAAATGCACAAACAGTAATATCTCCACATTGCAAGGTGCAATTCTTAAATTTTTTGCTTTTTCCTGCTAATCCTAGCATGATAAAGAAGATTCAAAGAGAGTGAGATGCCAGCTCCTTTCATTCAGTCAGTAGCTTCAAACATTTCTGGACGTTTTTCAATGGCAAAAATCAATGAATATTGTAAATGCACAAACAGTAATATCTCCACATTGCAAGGTGCAATTCTGAAATTTTTTGCTTTTTCCTGCTAATCCTAGCATGATAAAGAAGATTCAAAGAGAGTGAGATGCCAGCTCCTTTCATTCAGTCAGTAGCTTCAAACATTTCTGGACGTTTTTCAATGGCAAAAATCAATGAATATTGTAAATGCACAAACAGTAATATCTCCACATTGCAAGGTGCAATTCTGAAATTTTTTGCTTTTCCCTGCTAATCCTAGCATGATAAAGAAGATTCAAAGAGAGTGAGATGCCAGCTCCTTTCATTCAGTCAGTAGCTTCAAACATTTCTGGTATATGAATAACATGATGTTTTTCAATGGCAAAAATCAATGAATATTGTAAATGCACAAACAGTAATATCTCCACATTGCAAGGTGCAATTCTGAAAATTTTTGCTTTTTCCTGCTAATCCTAGCATGATAAAGAAGATTCAAAGAGAGTGAGATGCCAGCTCCTTTCATTCAGTCAGTAGCTTCAAACATTTCTGGTATATGAATAACATGATGTTTTTCAATGGCAAAAATCAATGAATATTGTAAATGCACAAACAGTAATATCTCCACATTGCAAGGTGCAATTCTGAAATTTTTTGCTTTTTCCTGCTAATCCTAGCATGATAAAGAAGATTCAAAGAGAGTGAGATGCCAGCTCCTTTCATTCAGTCAGTAGCTTCAAACATTTCTGGACGTTTTTCAATGGCAAAAATCAATGAATATTGTAAATGCACAAACAGTAATATCTCCACATTGCAAGGTGCAATTCTGAAATTTTTTGCTTTTTCCTGCTAATCCTAGCATGATAAAGAAGATTCAAAGAGAGTGAGATGCCAGCTCCTTTCATTCAGTCAGTAGCTTCAAACATTTCTGGTATATGAATAACATGATGTTTTTCAATGGCAAAAATCAATGAATATTGTAAATGCACAAACAGTAATATCTCCACATTGCAAGGTGCAATTCTGAAATTTTTTGCTTTTTCCTGCTAATCCTAGCATGATAAAGAAGATTCAAAGAGAGAGAGATGCCAGCTCCTTTCATTCAGTCAGTAGCTTCAAACATTTCTGGACGTTTTTCAATGGCAAAAATCAATGAATATTGTAAATGCACAAACAGTAATATCTCCACATTGCAAGGTGCAATTCTGAAATTTTTTACCTTTTCCTGCTAATCCTAGCATGATAAAGAAGATTCAAAGAGAGTGAGATGCCAGCTCCTTTCATTCAGTCAGTAGCTTCAAACATTTCTGGACGTTTTTCAATGGCAAAAATCAATGAATATTGTAAATGCACAAACAGTAATATCTCCACATTGCAAGGTGCAATTCTGAAATTTTTTGCTTTTTCCTGCTAATCCTAGCATGGTAAAGAAGATTCAAAGAGAGTGAGATGCCAGCTCTTTTCATTCAGTCAGTAGCTTCAAACATTTCTGGACGTTTTTCAATGGCAAAAATCAATGAATATTGTAAATGCACAAACAGTAATATCTCCACATTGCAAGGTGCAATTCTGAAATTTTTTGCTTTTTCTTGCTAATCCTAGCATGATAAAGAACATTCAAAGAGAGTGAGATGCCAGCTCCTTTCATTCAGTCAGTAGCTTCAAACATTTCTGGACGTTTTTCAATGGCAAAAATCAATGAATATTGTAAATGCACAAACAGTAATATCTCCACATTGCAAGGTGCAATTCTGAAATTTTTTGCTTTTTCCTGCTAATCCTAGCATGATAAAGAAGATTCAAAGAGAGTGAGATGCCAGCTCCTTTCATTCAGTCAGTAGCTTCAAACATTTCTGGACGTTTTTCAATGGCAAAAATCAATGAATATTGTAAATGCACAAACAGTAATATCTCCACATTGCAAGGTGCAATTCTTAAATTTTTTGCTTTTTCCTGCTAATCCTAGCATGATAAAGAAGATTCAAAGAGAGTGAGATGCCAGCTCCTTTCATTCAGTCAGTAGCTTCAAACATTTCTGGACGTTTTTCAATGGCAAAAATCAATGAATATTGTAAATGCACAAACAGTAATATCTCCACATTGCAAGGTGCAATTCTGAAATTTTTTGCTTTTTCCTGCTAATCCTAGCATGATAAAGAAGATTCAAAGAGAGTGAGATGCCAGCTCCTTTCATTCAGTCAGTAGCTTCAAACATTTCTGGACGTTTTTCAATGGCAAAAATCAATGAATATTGTAAATGCACAAACAGTAATATCTCCACATTGCAAGGTGCAATTCTGAAATTTTTTGCTTTTCCCTGCTAATCCTAGCATGATAAAGAAGATTCAAAGAGAGTGAGATGCCAGCTCCTTTCATTCAGTCAGTAGCTTCAAACATTTCTGGTATATGAATAACATGATGTTTTTCAATGGCAAAAATCAATGAATATTGTAAATGCACAAACAGTAATATCTCCACATTGCAAGGTGCAATTCTGAAAATTTTTGCTTTTTCCTGCTAATCCTAGCATGATAAAGAAGATTCAAAGAGAGTGAGATGCCAGCTCCTTTCATTCAGTCAGTAGCTTCAAACATTTCTGGTATATGAATAACATGATGTTTTTCAATGGCAAAAATCAATGAATATTGTAAATGCACAAACAGTAATATCTCCACATTGCAAGGTGCAATTCTTAAATTTTTTGCTTTTTCCTGCTAATCCTAGCATGATAAAGAAGATTCAAAGAGAGTGAGATGCCAGCTCCTTTCATTCAGTCAGTAGCTTCAAACATTTCTGGACGTTTTTCAATGGCAAAAATCAATGAATATTGTAAATGCACAAACAGTAATATCTCCACATTGCAAGGTGCAATTCTGAAATTTTTTGCTTTTTCCTGCTAATCCTAGCATGATAAAGAAGATTCAAAGAGAGTGAGATGCCAGCTCCTTTCATTCAGTCAGTAGCTTCAAACATTTCTGGACGTTTTTCAATGGCAAAAATCAATGAATATTGTAAATGCACAAACAGTAATATCTCCACATTGCAAGGTGCAATTCTGAAATTTTTTGCTTTTCCCTGCTAATCCTAGCATGATAAAGAAGATTCAAAGAGAGTGAGATGCCAGCTCCTTTCATTCAGTCAGTAGCTTCAAACATTTCTGGTATATGAATAACATGATGTTTTTCAATGGCAAAAATCAATGAATATTGTAAATGCACAAACAGTAATATCTCCACATTGCAAGGTGCAATTCTGAAAATTTTTGCTTTTTCCTGCTAATCCTAGCATGATAAAGAAGATTCAAAGAGAGTGAGATGCCAGCTCCTTTCATTCAGTCAGTAGCTTCAAACATTTCTGGTATATGAATAACATGATGTTTTTCAATGGCAAAAATCAATGAATATTGTAAATGCACAAACAGTAATATCTCCACATTGCAAGGTGCAATTCTGAAATTTTTTGCTTTTTCCTGCTAATCCTAGCATGATAAAGAAGATTCAAAGAGAGTGAGATGCCAGCTCCTTTCATTCAGTCAGTAGCTTCAAACATTTCTGGACGTTTTTCAATGGCAAAAATCAATGAATATTGTAAATGCACAAACAGTAATATCTCCACATTGCAAGGTGCAATTCTGAAATTTTTTGCTTTTTCCTGCTAATCCTAGCATCATAAAGAAGATTCAAAGAGAGTGAGATGCCAGCTCCTTTCATTCAGTCAGTAGCTTCAAACATTTCTGGACGTTTTTCAATGGCAAAAATCAATGAATATTGTAAATGCACAAACAGTAATATCTCCACATTGCAAGGTGTAAATCTGAAATTTTTTGCTTTTTCCTGCTAATCCTAGCATGATAAAGAAGATTCAAAGAGAGTGAGATGCCAGCTCCTTTCATTCAGTCAGTAGCTTCAAACATTTCTGGACGTTTTTCAATGGCAAAAATCAATGAATATTGTAAATGCACAAACAGTAATATCTCCACATTGCAAGGTGCAATTCTGAAATTTTTTGCTTTTTCCTGCTAATCCTAGCATGATAAAGAAGATTCAAAGAGAGTGAGATGCCAGCTCCTTTCTTTCAGTCAGTAGCTTCAAACATTTCTGGACGTTTTTCAATGGCAAAAATAAATGAATATTGTAAATGCACAAACAGTAATATCTCCACATTGCAAGGTGCAATTCTGAAATGTTTTGCTTTTTCCTGCTAATCCTAGCATGATAAAGAAGATTCAAAGAGAGTGAGATGCCAGCTCCTTTCATTCAGTCAGTAGCTTCAAACATTTCTGGACGTTTTTCAATGGCAAAAATCAATGAATATTGTAAATGCACAAACAGTAATATCTCCACATTGCAAGGTGCAATTCTGAAATTTTTTGCTTTTTCCTGCTAATCCTAGCATGATAAAGAAGATTCAAAGAGAGTGAGATGCCAGCTCCTTTCATTCAGTCAGTAGCTTCAAACATTTCTGGACGTTTTTCAATGGCAAAAATCAATGAATATTGTAAATGCACAAACAGTAATATCTCCACATTGCAAGGTGCAATTCTGAAATTTTTTGCCTTTTCCTGCTAATCCTAGCATGATAAAGAAGATTCAAAGAGAGTGAGATGCCAGCTCCTTTCATTCAGTCAGTAGCTTCAAACATTTCTGGACGTTTTTCAATGGCAAAAATCAATGAATATTGTAAATGCACAAACAGTAATATCTCCACATTGCAAGGTGCAATTCTGAAATTTTTTCCTTTTTCCTGCTAATCCTAGCATGATAAAGAAGATTCAAAGAGAGTGAGATGCCAGCTCTTTTCATTCAGTCAGTAGCTTCAAACATTTCTGGACGTTTTTCAATGGCACAAATCAATGAATATTGTAAATGCGCAAACAGTAATATCTCCACATTGCAAGGTGCAATTCTGAAATTTTTTGCTTTTTCTTGCTAATCCTAGCATGATAAAGAAGATTCAAAGAGAGTGAGATGCCAGCTCCTTTCATTCAGTCAGTAGCTTCAAACATTTCTGGACGTTTTTCAATGGCAAAAATCAATGAATATTGTAAATGCACAAACAGTAATATCTCCACATTGCAAGGTGCAATTCTGAAATTTTTTGCTTTTTCCTGCTAATCCTAGCATGATAAAGAAGATTGAAAGAGAGTGAGATGCCAGCTCCTTTCATTCAGTCAGTAGCTTCAAACATTTCTGGACGTTTTTCAATGGCAAAAATCAATGAATATTGTAAATGCACAAACAGTAATATCTCCACATTGCAAGGTGCAATTCTGAAATTTTTTGCTTTTTCCTGCTAATCCTAGCATGATAAAGAAGATTCAAAGAGAGTGAGATGCCAGCTCCTTTCATTCAGTCAGTAGCTTCAAACATTTCTGGACGTTTTTCAATGGCAAAAATCAATGAATATTGTAAATGCACAAACAGTAATATCTCCACATTGCAAGGTGCAATTCTGAAATTTTTTGCTTTTTCCTGCTAATACTAGCATGATAAAGAAGATTCAAAGAGAGTGAGATGCCAGCTCCTTTCATTCAGTCAGTAGCTTCAAACATTTCTGGACGTTTTTCAATGGCAAAAATCAATGAATATTGTAAATGCACAAACAGTAATATCTCCACATTGCAAGGTGCAATTCTGAAATTTTTTGCTTTTCCCTGCTAATCCTAGCATGATAAAGAAGATTCAAAGAGAGTGAGATGACAGCTCCTTTCATTCAGTCAGTAGCTTCAAACATTTCTGGTATATGAATAACATGATATTTTTCAATGGCAAAAATCAATGAATATTGTAAATGCACAAACAGTAATATCTCCACATTGCAAGGTGCAATTCTGAAAATTTTTGCTTTTTCCTGCTAATCCTAGCATGATAAAGAAGATTCAAAGAGAGTGAGATGCCATCTCCTTTCATTCAGTCAGTAGCTTCAAACATTTCTGGTATATGAATAACATGATGTTTTTCAATGGCAAAAATCAATGAATATTGTAAATGCACAAACAGTAATATCTCCACATTGCAAGGTGCAATTCTGAAATTTTTTGCTTTTTCCTAATAATCCTAGCATGATAAAGAAGATTCAAAGAGAGTGAGATGCCAGCTCCTTTCATTCAGTCAGTAGCTTCAAACATTTCTGGACGTTTTTCAATGGCAAAAATCAATGAATATTGTAAATGCACAAACAGTAATATCTCCACATTGCAAGGTGCAATTCTGAAATTTTTTGCTCTTTCCTGCTAATCCTAGCATGATAAAGAAGATTCAAAGAGAGTGAGATGCCAGCTCCTTTCATTCAGTCAGTAGCTTCAAACATTTCTGGACGTTTTTCAATGGCAAAAATCAATGAATATTGTAAATGCACAAACAGTAATATCTCCACATTGCAAGGTGAAATTCTGAAATTTTTTGCTTTTTCCTGCTAATCCTAGCCTGATAAAGAAGATTCAAAGAGAGTGAGATGCCAGCTCCTTTCATTCAGTCAGTAGCTTCAAACATTTCTGGACGTTTTTCAATGGTAAAAATCAATGAATATTGTAAATGGACAAACAGTAATATCTCCACATTGCAAGGTGTAATTCTGAAATTTTTTGCTTTTTCCTGCTAATCCTTGCATGATAAAGAAGATTCAAAGAGAGTGAGATGCCAGCTCCTTTCATTCAGTCAGTAGCTTCAAACATTTCTGGACGTTTTTCAATGGCAAAAATCAATGAATATTGTAAATGCACAAACAGTAATATCTCCACATTGCAAGGTGCAATTCTGAAATTTTTTGCTTTTTCCTGCTAATCCTAGCATGATAAAGAAGATTCAAAGAGAGTGAGATGCCAGCTCCTTTTATTCAGTCAGTAGCTTCAAACATTTCTGGACGTTTTTCAATGGCAAAAATCAATGAATATTGTAAATGCACAAACAGTAATATCTCCACATTGCAAGGTGCAATTCTGAAATTTTTTGCTCTTTCCTGCTAATCCTAGCATGATAAAGAAGATTCAAAGAGAGTGAGATGCCAGCTCCTTTCATTCAGTCAGTAGCTTCAAACATTTCTGGACGTTTTTCAATGGCAAAAATCAATGAATATTGTAAATGCACAAACAGTAATATCTCCACATTGCAAGGTGAAATTCTGAAATTTTTTGCTTTTTCCTGCTAATCCTAGCATGATAAAGAAGATTCAAAGAGAGTGAGATGCCAGCTCCTTTCATTCAGTCAGTAGCTTCAAACATTTCTGGACGTTTTTCAATGGTAAAAATCAATGAATATTGTAAATGGACAAACAGTAATATCTCCACATTGCAAGGTGTAATTCTGAAATTTTTTGCTTTTTCCTGCTAATCCTAGCATGATAAAGAAGATTCAAAGAGAGTGAGATGCCAGCTCCTTTCATTCAGTCAGTAGCTTCAAACATTTCTGGACGTTTTTCAATGGCAAAAATCAATGAATATTGTAAATGCACAAACAGTAATATCTCCACATTGCAAGGTGCAATTCTGAAATTTTTTGCTTTTTCCTGCTAATCCTAGCATGATAAAGAAGATTCAAAGAGAGTGAGATGCCAGCTCCTTTCATTCAGTCAGTAGCTTCAAACATTTCTGGACGTTTTTCAATGGCAAAAATCAATGAATATTGTAAATGCACAAACAGTAATATCTCCACATTGCAAGGTGCAATTCTGAAATTTTTTGCTTTTTCCTGCTAATCCTAGCATGATAAAGAAGATTCAAAGAGAGTGAGATGCCAGCTCCTTTCATTCAGTCAGTAGCTTCAAACATTTCTGGACGTTTTTCAATGGCAAAAATCAATGAATATTGTAAATGCACAAACAGTAATATCTCCACGTTGCAAGGTGCAATTCTGAAATTTTTTGCTTTTTCCTGCTAATCCTAGCATGATAAAGAAGATTCAAAGAGAGTGAGATGCCAGCTCCTTTCATTCAGTCAGTAGCTTCAAACATTTCTGGACGTTTTTCAATGGCAAAAATCAATGAATATTGTAAATGCACAAACAGTAATATCTCCATATCGCAAGGTGCAATTCTGAAATTTTTTGCTTTTTCCTGCTAATCCTAGCATGATAAAGAAGATTCAAAGAGAGTGAGATGCCAGCTCCTTTCATTCAGTCAGTAGCTTCAAACATTTCTGGACGTTTTTCAATGGCAAAAATCAATGAATATTGTAAATGCACAAACAATAATATCTCCACATTGCAAGGTGCAATTCTGAATTTTTTTGCTTTTTCCTGCTAATCCTAGCATGATAAAGAAGATTCAAAGAGAGTGAGATGCCAGCTCCTTTCATTCAGTCAGTAGCTTCAAACATTTCTGGACGTTTTTCAATGGCAAAAATCAATGAATATTGTAAATGCACAAACAGTAATATCTCCACATTGCAAGGTGCAATTCTGAAATTTTTTGCTTTTTCCTGCTAATCCTAGCATGATAAAGAAGATTCAAAGAGAGTGAGATGCCAGCTCCTTTCATTCAGTCAGTAGCTTCAAACATTTCTGGACATTTTTCAATGGCAAAAATCAATGAATATTGTAAATGCACAAACAGTAATATCTCCACATTGCAAGGTGCAATTCTGAAATTTTTTGCTTTTTCCTGCTAATCCTAGCATGATAAAGAAGATTCAAAGAGAGTGAAATGCCAGCTCCTTTCATTCAGTCAGTAGCTTCAAACATTTCTGGACGTTTTTCAATGGCAAAAATCAATGAATATTGTAAATGCACAAACAGTAATATCTCCACATTGCAAGGTGCAATTCTGAAATTTTTTGCTTTTTCCTGCTAATCCTAGCATGATAAAGAAGATTCAAAGAGAGTGAGATGCCAGCTCCTTTCATTCAGTCAGTAGCTTCAAACATTTCTGGACGTTTTTCAATGGCAAAAATCAATGAATATTGTAAATGCACAAACAGTAATATCTCCACATTGCAAGGTGCAATTCTGAAATTTTATGCCTTTTCCTGCTAATCCTAGCATGATAAAGAACATTCAAAGAGAGTGAGATGCCAGCTCCTTTCATTCAGTCAGTAGCTTCAAACATTTCTGGATGTTTTTCAATGGCAAAAATCAATGAATATTGTAAATGCACAAACAGTAATATCTCCACATTGCAAGGTGCAATTTTGAAATTTTTTCCTTTTTCCTGCTAATCCTAGCATGATAAAGAAGATTCAAAGAGAGTGAGATGCCAGCTCTTTTCATTCAGTCAGTAGCTTCAAACATTTCTGGAAGTTTTTCAATGGCAAAAATCAATGAATATTGTAAATGCGCAAACAGTAATATCTCCACATTGCAAGGTGCAATTCTGAAATTTTTTGCTTTTTCTTGCTAATCCTAGCATGATAAAGAAGATTCAAAGAGAGTGAGATGCCAGCTCCTTTCATTCAGTCAGTAGCTTCAAACATTTCTGGACGTTTTTCAATGGCAAAAATCAATGAATATTGTAAATGCACAAACAGTAATATCTCCACATTGCAAGGTGCAATTCTGAAATTTTTTGCTTTTTCCTGCTAATCCTAGCATGATAAAGAAGATTCAAAGAGAGTGAGATGCCAGCTCCTTTCATTCAGTCAGTAGCTTCAAACATTTCTGGACGTTTTTCAATGGCAAAAATCAATGAATATTGTAAATGCACAAACAGTAATATCTCCACATTGCAAGGTGCAATTCTGAAATTTTTTGCTTTTTCCTGCTAATCCTAGCATGATAAAGAAGATTCAAAGAGAGTGAGATGCCAGCTCCTTTCATTCAGTCAGTAGCTTCAAACATTTCTGGACGTTTTTCAATGGCAAAAATCAATGAATATTGTAAATGCACAAACAGTAATATCTCCACATTGCAAGGTGAAATTCTGAAATTTTTTGCTTTTTCCTGCTAATCCTAGCATGATAAAGAAGATTCAAAGAGAGTGAGATGCCAGCTCCTTTCATTCAGTCAGTAGCTTCAAACATTTCTGGACGTTTTTCAATGGTAAAAATCAATGAATATTGTAAATGGACAAACAGTAATATCTCCACATTGCAAGGTGTAATTCTGAAATTTTTTGCTTTTTCCTGCTAATCCTAGCATGATAAAGAAGATTCAAAGAGAGTGAGATGCCAGCTCCTTTCATTCAGTCAGTAGCTTCAAACATTTCTGGACGTTTTTCAATGGCAAAAATCAATGAATATTGTAAATGCACAAACAGTAATATCTCCACATTGCAAGGTGCAATTCTGAAATTTTTTGCTTTTTCCTGCTAATCCTAGCATGATAAAGAAGATTCAAAGAGAGTGAGATGCCAGCTCCTTTCATTCAGTCAGTAGCTTCAAACATTTCTGGACGTTTTTCAATGGCAAAAATCAATGAATATTGTAAATGCACAAACAGTAATATCTCCACATTGCAAGGTGCAATTCTGAAATTTTTTGCTTTTTCCTGCTAATCCTAGCATGATAAAGAAGATTCAAAGAGAGTGAGATGCCAGCTCCTTTCATTCAGTCAGTAGCTTCAAACATTTCTGGACGTTTTTCAATGGCAAAAATCAATGAATATTGTAAATGCACAAACAGTAATATCTCCACATTGCAAGGTGCAATTCTGAAATTTTTTGCTTTTTCCTGCTAATCCTAGCATGATAAAGAAGATTCAAAGAGAGTGAGATGCCAGCTCCTTTCATTCAGTCAGTAGCTTCAAACATTTCTGGACGTTTTTCAATGGCAAAAATCAATGAATATTGTAAATGCACAAACAGTAATATCTCCATATTGCAAGGTGCAATTCTGAAATTTTTTGCTTTTTCCTGCTAATCCTAGCATGATAAAGAAGATTCAAAGAGAGTGAGATGCCAGCTCCTTTCATTCAGTCAGTAGCTTCAAACATTTCTGGACGTTTTTCAATGGCAAAAATCAATGAATATTGTAAATGCACAAACAATAATATCTCCACATTGCAAGGTGCAATTCTGAATTTTTTTGCTTTTTCCTGCTAATCCTAGCATGATAAAGAAGATTCAAAGAGAGTGAGATGCCAGCTCCTTTCATTCAGTCAGTAGCTTCAAACATTTCTGGACGTGTTTCAATGGCAAAAATCAATGAATATTGTAAATGCACAAACAGTAATATCTCCACATTGCAAGGTGCAATTCTGAAATTTTTTGCTTTTTCCTGCTAATCCTAGCATGATAAAGAAGATTCAAAGAGAGTGAGATGCCAGCTCCTTTCATTCAGTCAGTAGCTTCAAACATTTCTGGACATTTTTCAATGGCAAAAATCAATGAATATTGTAAATGCACAAACAGTAATATCTCCACATTGCAAGGTGCAATTCTGAAATTTTTTGCTTTTTCCTGCTAATCCTAGCATGATAAAGAAGATTCATAGAGAGTGAAATGCCAGCTCCTTTCATTCAGTCAGTAGCTTCAAACATTTCTGGACGTTTTTCAATGGCAAAAATCAATGAATATTGTAAATGCACAAACAGTAATATCTCCACATTGCAAGGTGCAATTCTGAAATTTTTTGCTTTTTCCTGCTAATCCTAGCATGATAAAGAAGATTCAAAGAGAGTGAGATGCCAGCTCCTTTCATTCAGTCAGTAGCTTCAAACATTTCTGGACGTTTTTCAAAGGCAAAAAGCAATGAATATTGTAAATGCACAAACAGTAATATCGCCACATTGCAAGGTGCAATTCTGAAATTTTTTTCTTTTTCCTGCTAATCCTAGCATGATAAAGAAGATTCAAAGAGAGTGAGATGCCAGCTCCTTTCATTCAGTCAGTAGCTTCAAACATTTCTTGACGTTTTTCAATGGCAAAAATCAATGAATATTGTAAATGCACAAACAGTAATATCTCCACATTGCAAGGTGCAATTCTGAAATTTTTTGCTTTTTCCTGCTAATCCTAGCATGATAAAGAAGATTCAAAGAGAGTGAGATGCCAGCTCCTTTCATTCAGTCAGTAGCTTCAAACATTTCTGGACGTTTTTCAATGGCAAAAATCAATGAATATTGTAAATGCACAAACAGTAATATCTCCACATTGCAAGGTGCAATTCTGAAATTTTTTGCCTTTTCCTGCTAATCCTAGCATGATAAAGAACATTCAAAGAGAGTGAGATGCCAGCTCCTTTCATTCAGTCAGTAGCTTCAAACATTTCTGGATGTTTTTCAATGGCAAAAATCAATGAATATTGTAAATGCACAAACAGTAATATCTCCACATTGCAAGGTGCAATTCTGAAATTTTTTCCTTTTTCCTGCTAATCCTAGCATGATAAAGAAGATTCAAAGAGAGTGAGATGCCAGCTCTTTTCATTCAGTCAGTAGCTTCAAACATTTCTGGAAGTTTTTCAATGGCAAAAATCAATGAATATTGTAAATGCGCAAACAGTAATATCTCCACATTGCAAGGTGCAATTCTGAAATTTTTTGCTTTTTCTTGCTAATCCTAGCATGATAAAGAAGATTCAAAGAGAGTGAGATGCCAGCTCCTTTCATTCAGTCAGTAGCTTCAAACATTTCTGGACGTTTTTCAATGGCAAAAATCAATGAATATTGTAAATGCACAAACAGTAATATCTCCACATTGCAAGGTGCAATTCTGAAATTTTTTGCTTTTTCCTGCTAATCCTAGCATGATAAAGAAGATTCAAAGAGAGTGAGATGCCAGCTCCTTTCATTCAGTCAGTAGCTTCAAACATTTCTGGACGTTTTTCAATGGCAAAAATCAATGAATATTGTAAATGCACAAACAGTAATATCTCCACATTGCAAGGTGCAATTCTGAAATTTTTTGCTTTTTCCTGCTAATCCTAGCATGATAAAGAAGATTCAAAGAGAGTGAGATGCCAGCTCCTTTCATTCAGTCAGTAGCTTCAAACATTTCTGGACGTTTTTCAATGGCAAAAATCAATGAATATTGTAAATGCACAAACAGTAATATCTCCACATTGCAAGGTGCAATTCTGAAATTTTTTGCTTTTTCCTGCTAATACTAGCATGATAAAGAAGATTCAAAGAGAGTGAGATGCCAGCTCCTTTCATTCAGTCAGTAGCTTCAAACATTTCTGGACGTTTTTCAATGGCAAAAATCAATGAATATTGTAAATGCACAAACAGTAATATCTCCACATTGCATGGTGCAATTCTGAAATTTTTTGCTTTTCCCTGCTAATCCTAGCATGATAAAGAAGATTCAAAGAGAGTGAGATGACAGCTCCTTTCATTCAGTCAGTAGCTTCAAACATTTCTGGTATATGAATAACATGATATTTTTCAATGGCAAAATCAATGAATATTGTAAATGCACAAACAGTAATATCTCCACATTGCAAGGTGCAATTCTGAAAATTTTTGCTTTTTCCTGCTAATCCTAGCATGATAAAGAAGATTCAAAGAGAGTGAGATGCCATCTCCTTTCATTCAGTCAGTAGCTTCAAACATTTCTGGTATATGAATAACATGATATTTTTCAATGGCAAAAATCAATGAATATTGTAAATGCACAAACAGTAATATCTCCACATTGCAAGGTGCAATTCTGAAATTTTTTGCTTTTTCCTGCTAATCCTAGCATGATAAAGAAGATTCAAAGAGAGTGAGATGCCAGCTCCTTTCATTCAGTCAGTAGCTTCAAACATTTCTGGACGTTTTTCAATGGCAAAAATCAATGAATATTGTAAATGCACAAACAGTAATATCTCCACATTGCAAGGTGCAATTCTGAAATTTTTTGCTCTTTCCTGCTAATCCTAGCATGATAAAGAAGATTCAAAGAGAGTGAGATGCCAGCTCCTTTCATTCAGTCAGTAGCTTCAAACATTTCTGGACGTTTTTCAATGGCAAAAATCAATGAATATTGTAAATGCACAAACAGTAATATCTCCACATTGCAAGGTGAAATTCTGAAATTTTTTGCTTTTTCCTGCTAATCCTAGCATGATAAAGAAGATTCAAAGAGAGTGAGATGCCAGCTCCTTTCATTCAGTCAGTAGCTTCAAACATTTCTGGACGTTTTTCAATGGTAAAAATCAATGAATATTGTAAATGGACAAACAGTAATATCTCCACATTGCAAGGTGTAATTCTGAAATTTTTTGCTTTTTCCTGCTAATCCTAGCATGATAAAGAAGATTCAAAGAGAGTGAGATGCCAGCTCCTTTCATTCAGTCAGTAGCTTCAAACATTTCTGGACGTTTTTCAATGGCAAAAATCAATGAATATTCTAAATGCACAAACAGTAATATCTCCACATTGCAAGGTGCAATTCTGAAATTTTTTGCTTTTTCCTGCTAATCCTAGCATGATAAAGAAGATTCAAAGAGAGTGAGATGCCAGCTCCTTTCATTCAGTCAGTAGCTTCAAACATTTCTGGACGTTTTTCAATGGCAAAAATCAATGAATATTGTAAATGCACAAACAGTAATATCTCCACATTGCAAGGTGCAATTCTGAAATTTTTTGCTCTTTCCTGCTAATCCTAGCATGATAAAGAAGATTCAAAGAGAGTGAGATGCCAGCTCCTTTCATTCAGTCAGTAGCTTCAAACATTTCTGGACGTTTTTCAATGGCAAAAATCAATGAATATTGTAAATGCACAAACAGTAATATCTCCACATTGCAAGGTGAAATTCTGAAATTTTTTGCTTTTTCCTGCTAATCCTAGCATGATAAAGAAGATTCAAAGAGAGTGAGATGCCAGCTCCTTTCATTCAGTCAGTAGCTTCAAACATTTCTGGACGTTTTTCAATGGCAAAAATCAATGAATATTGTAAATGCACAAACAGTAATATCTCCACATTGCAAGGTGCAATTCTGAAATTTTTTGCTTTTTCCTGCTAATCCTAGCATGATAAAGAAGATTCAAAGAGAGAGAGATGCCAGCTCCTTTCATTCAGTCAGTAGCTTCAAACATTTCTGGACGTTTTTCAATGGCAAAAATCAATGAATATTGTAAATGCACAAACAGTAATATCTCCACATTGCAAGGTGCAATTCTGAAATTTTTTGCTTTTTCCTGCTAATCCTAGCATGATAAAGAAGATTCAAAGAGAGTGAGATGCCAGCTCCTTTCATTCAGTCAGTAGCTTCAAACATTTCTGGACGTTTTTCAATGGCAAAAATCAATGAATATTGTAAATGCACAAACAGTAATATCTCCACATTGCAAGGTGCAATTCTGAAATTTTTTGCTTTTTCCTGCTAATCCTAGCATGATAAAGAAGATTCAAAGAGAGTGAGATGCCAGCTCCTTTCATTCAGTCAGTAGCTTCAAACATTTCTGGACGTTTTTCAATGGTAAAAATCAATGAATATTGTAAATGCACAAACAGTAATATCTCCATATTGCAAGGTGCAATTCTGAAATTTTTTGCTTTTTCCTGCTAATCCTAGCATGATAAAGAAGATTCAAAGAGAGTGAGATGCCAGCTCCTTTCATTCAGTCAGTAGCTTCAAACATTTCTGGACGTTTTTCAATGGCAAAATTCAATGAATATTGTAAATGCACAAACAATAATATCTCCACATTGCAAGGTGCAATCCTGAATTTTTTTGCTTTTTCCTGCTAATCCTAGCATGATAAAGAAGATTCAAAGAGAGTGAGATGCCAGCTCCTTTCATTCAGTCAGTAGCTTCAAACATTTCTGGACGTTTTTCAATGGCAAAAATCAATGAATATTGTAAATGCACAAACAGTAATATCTCCACATTGCAAGGTGCAATTCTGAAATTTTATGCCTTTTCCTGCTAATCCTAGCATGATAAAGAACATTCAAAGAGAGTGAGATGCCAGCTCCTTTCATTCAGTCAGTAGCTTCAAACATTTCTGGATGTTTTTCAATGGCAAAAATCAATGAATATTGTAAATGCACAAACAGTAATATCTCCACATTGCAAGGTGCAATTCTGAAATTTTTTCCTTTTTCCTGCTAATCCTAGCATGATAAAGAAGATTCAAAGAGAGTGAGATGCCAGCTCTTTTCATTCAGTCAGTAGCTTCAAACATTTCTGGAAGTTTTTCAATGGCAAAAATCAATGAATATTGTAAATGCGCAAACAGTAATATCTCCACATTGCAAGGTGCAATTCTGAAATTTTTTGCTTTTTCTTGCTAATCCTAGCATGATAAAGAAGATTCAAAGAGAGTGAGATGCCAGCTCCTTTCATTCAGTCAGTAGCTTCAAACATTTCTGGACGTTTTTCAATGGCAAAAATCAATGAATATTGTAAATGCACAAACAGTAATATCTCCACATTGCAAGGTGCAATTCTGAAATTTTTTGCTTTTTCCTGCTAATCCTAGCATGATAAAGAAGATTCAAAGAGAGTGAGATGCCAGCTCCTTTCATTCAGTCAGTAGCTTCAAACATTT
The DNA here is from genome assembly GCF_046119375.1 of Phyllobates terribilis. Lineage (NCBI taxonomy): Eukaryota > Metazoa > Chordata > Amphibia > Anura > Dendrobatidae > Phyllobates > Phyllobates terribilis. Next base: position 124,815 of record NW_027364642.1, on the reverse strand, counting down.
CTGGACGTTTTTCAATGGCAAAAATCAATGAATATTGTAAATGCACAAACAGTAATATCTCCACATTGCAAGGTGCAATTCTGAAATTTTTTGCTTTTTCCTGCTAATCCTAGCATGATAAAGAAGATTCAAAGAGAGTGAGATGCCAGCTCCTTTCATTCAGTCAGTAGCTTCAAACATTTCTGGACGTTTTTCAATGGCAAAAATCAATGAATATTGTAAATGCACAAACAGTAATATCTCCATATTGCAAGGTGCAATTCTGAAATTTTTTGCTTTTTCCTGCTAATCCTAGCATGATAAAGAAGATTCAAAGAGAGTGAGATGCCAGCTCCTTTCATTCAGTCAGTAGCTTCAAACATTTCTGGACGTTTTTCAATGGCAAAATTCAATGAATATTGTAAATGCACAAACAATAATATCTCCACATTGCAAGGTGCAATTCTGAATTTTTTTGCTTTTTCCTGCTAATCCTAGCATGATAAAGAAGATTCAAAGAGAGTGAGATGCCAGCTCCTTTCATTCAGTCAGTAGCTTCAAACATTTCTGGACGTTTTTCAATGGCAAAAATCAATGAATATTGTAAATGCACAAACAGTAATATCTCCACATTGCAAGGTGCAATTCTGAAATTTTATGCCTTTTCCTGCTAATCCTAGCATGATAAAGAACATTCAAAGAGAGTGAGATGCCAGCTCCTTTCATTCAGTCAGTAGCTTCAAACATTTCTGGATGTTTTTCAATGGCAAAAATCAATGAATATTGTAAATGCACAAACAGTAATATCTCCACATTGCAAGGTGCAATTCTGAAATTTTTTCCTTTTTCCTGCTAATCCTAGCATGATAAAGAAGATTCAAAGAGAGTGAGATGCCAGCTCTTTTCATTCAGTCAGTAGCTTCAAACATTTCTGGAAGTTTTTCAATGGCAAAAATCAATGAATATTGTAAATGCGCAAACAGTAATATCTCCACATTGCAAGGTGCAATTCTGAAATTTTTTGCTTTTTCTTGCTAATCCTAGCATGATAAAGAAGATTCAAAGAGAGTGAGATGCCAGCTCCTTTCATTCAGTCAGTAGCTTCAAACATTTCTGGACGTTTTTCAATGGCAAAAATCAATGAATATTGTAAATGCACAAACAGTAATATCTCCACATTGCAAGGTGCAATTCTGAAATTTTTTGCTTTTTCCTGCTAATCCTAGCATGATAAAGAAGATTCAAAGAGAGTGAGATGCCAGCTCCTTTCATTCAGTCAGTAGCTTCAAACATTTCTGGACGTTTTTCAATGGCAAAAATCAATGAATATTGTAAATGCACAAACAGTAATATCTCCACATTGCAAGGTGCAATTCTGAAATTTTTTGCTTTTTCCTGCTAATCCTAGCATGATAAAGAAGATTCAAAGAGAGTGAGATGCCAGCTCCTTTCATTCAGTCAGTAGCTTCAAACATTTCTGGACGTTTTTCAATGGCAAAAATCAATGAATATTGTAAATGCACAAACAGTAATATCTCCACATTGCAAGGTGAAATTCTGAAATTTTTTGCTTTTTCCTGCTAATCCTAGCATGATAAAGAAGATTCAAAGAGAGTGAGATGCCAGCTCCTTTCATTCAGTCAGTAGCTTCAAACATTTCTGGACGTTTTTCAATGGTAAAAATCAATGAATATTGTAAATGGACAAACAGTAATATCTCCACATTGCAAGGTGTAATTCTGAAATTTTTTGCTTTTTCCTGCTAATCCTAGCATGATAAAGAAGATTCAAAGAGAGTGAGATGCCAGCTCCTTTCATTCAGTCAGTAGCTTCAAACATTTCTGGACGTTTTTCAATGGCAAAAATCAATGAATATTGTAAATGCACAAACAGTAATATCTCCACATTGCAAGGTGCAATTCTGAAATTTTTTGCTTTTTCCTGCTAATCCTAGCATGATAAAGAAGATTCAAAGAGAGTGAGATGCCAGCTCCTTTCATTCAGTCAGTAGCTTCAAACATTTCTGGACGTTTTTCAATGGCAAAAATCAATGAATATTGTAAATGCACAAACAGTAATATCTCCACATTGCAAGGTGCAATTCTGAAATTTTTTGCTTTTTCCTGCTAATCCTAGCATGATAAAGAAGATTCAAAGAGAGTGAGATGCCAGCTCCTTTCATTCAGTCAGTAGCTTCAAACATTTCTGGACGTTTTTCAATGGCAAAAATCAATGAATATTGTAAATGCACAAACAGTAATATCTCCACATTGCAAGGTGCAATTCTGAAATTTTTTGCTTTTTCCTGCTAATCCTAGCATGATAAAGAAGATTCAAAGAGAGTGAGATGCCAGCTCCTTTCATTCAGTCAGTAGCTTCAAACATTTCTGGACGTTTTTCAATGGCAAAAATCAATGAATATTGTAAATGCACAAACAGTAATATCTCCATATTGCAAGGTGCAATTCTGAAATTTTTTGCTTTTTCCTGCTAATCCTAGCATGATAAAGAAGATTCAAAGAGAGTGAGATGCCAGCTCCTTTCATTCAGTCAGTAGCTTCAAACATTTCTGGACGTTTTTCAATGGCAAAAATCAATGAATATTGTAAATGCACAAACAATAATATCTCCACATTGCAAGGTGCAATTCTGAATTTTTTTGCTTTTTCCTGCTAATCCTAGCATGATAAAGAAGATTCAAAGAGAGTGAGATGCCAGCTCCTTTCATTCAGTCAGTAGCTTCAAACATTTCTGGACGTTTTTCAATGGCAAAAATCAATGAATATTGTAAATGCACAAACAGTAATATCTCCACATTGCAAGGTGCAATTCTGAAATTTTTTGCTTTTTCCTGCTAATCCTAGCATGATAAAGAAGATTCAAAGAGAGTGAGATGCCAGCTCCTTTCATTCAGTCAGTAGCTTCAAACATTTCTGGACATTTTTCAATTGCAAAAATCAATGAATATTGTAAATGCACAAACAGTAATATCTCCACATTGCAAGGTGCAATTCTGAAATTTTTTGCTTTTTCCTGCTAATCCTAGCATGATAAAGAAGATTCATAGAGAGTGAAATGCCAGCTCCTTTCATTCAGTCAGTAGCTTCAAACATTTCTGGACGTTTTTCAATGGCAAAAATCAATGAATATTGTAAATGCACAAACAGTAATATCTCCACATTGCAAGGTGCAATTCTGAAATTTTTTGCTTTTTCCTGCTAATCCTAGCATGATAAAGAAGATTCAAAGAGAGTGAGATGCCAGCTCCTTTCATTCAGTCAGTAGCTTCAAACATTTCTGGACGTTTTTCAAAGGCAAAAAGCAATGAATATTGTAAATGCACAAACAGTAATATCGCCACATTGCAAGGTGCAATTCTGAAATTTTTTGCTTTTTCCTGCTAATCCTAGCATGATAAAGAAGATTCAAAGAGAGTGAGATGCCAGCTCCTTTCATTCAGTCAGTAGCTTCAAACATTTCTTGACGTTTTTCAATGGCAAAAATCAATGAATATTGTAAATGCACAAACAGTAATATCTCCACATTGCAAGGTGCAATTCTGAAATTTTTTGCTTTTTCCTGCTAATCCTAGCATGATAAAGAAGATTCAAAGAGAGTGAGATGCCAGCTCCTTTCATTCAGTCAGTAGCTTCAAACATTTCTGGACGTTTTTCAATGGCAAAAATCAATGAATATTGTAAATGCACAAACAGTAATATCTCCACATTGCAAGGTGCAATTCTGAAATTTTTTGCCTTTTCCTGCTAATCCTAGCATGATAAAGAACATTCAAAGAGAGTGAGATGCCAGCTCCTTTCATTCAGTCAGTAGCTTCAAACATTTCTGGATGTTTTTCAATGGCAAAAATCAATGAATATTGTAAATGCACAAACAGTAATATCTCCACATTGCAAGGTGCAATTCTGAAATTTTTTCCTTTTTCCTGCTAATCCTAGCATGATAAAGAAGATTCAAAGAGAGTGAGATGCCAGCTCTTTTCATTCAGTCAGTAGCTTCAAACATTTCTGGAAGTTTTTCAATGGCAAAAATCAATGAATATTGTAAATGCGCAAACAGTAATATCTCCACATTGCAAGGTGCAATTCTGAAATTTTTTGCTTTTTCTTGCTAATCCTAGCATGATAAAGAAGATTCAAAGAGAGTGAGATGCCAGCTCCTTTCATTCAGTCAGTAGCTTCAAACATTTCTGGACGTTTTTCAATGGCAAAAATCAATGAATATTGTAAATGCACAAACAGTAATATCTCCACATTGCAAGGTGCAATTCTGAAATTTTTTGCTTTTTCCTGCTAATCCTAGCATGATAAAGAAGATTCAAAGAGAGTGAGATGCCAGCTCCTTTCATTCAGTCAGTAGCTTCAAACATTTCTGGACGTTTTTCAATGGCAAAAATCAATGAATATTGTAAATGCACAAACAGTAATATCTCCACATTGCAAGGTGCAATTCTGAAATTTTTTGCTTTTTCCTGCTAATCCTAGCATGATAAAGAAGATTCAAAGAGAGTGAGATGCCAGCTCCTTTCATTCAGTCAGTAGCTTCAAACATTTCTGGACGTTTTTCAATGGCAAAAATCAATGAATATTGTAAATGCACAAACAGTAATATCTCCACATTGCAAGGTGCAATTCTGAAATTTTTTGCTTTTTCCTGCTAATACTAGCATGATAAAGAAGATTCAAAGAGAGTGAGATGCCAGCTCCTTTCATTCAGTCAGTAGCTTCAAACATTTCTGGACGTTTTTCAATGGCAAAAATCAATGAATATTGTAAATGCACAAACAGTAATATCTCCACATTGCATGGTGCAATTCTGAAATTTTTTGCTTTTCCCTGCTAATCCTAGCATGATAAAGAAGATTCAAAGAGAGTGAGATGACAGCTCCTTTCATTCAGTCAGTAGCTTCAAACATTTCTGGTATATGAATAACATGATATTTTTCAATGGCAAAATCAATGAATATTGTAAATGCACAAACAGTAATATCTCCACATTGCAAGGTGCAATTCTGAAAATTTTTGCTTTTTCCTGCTAATCCTAGCATGATAAAGAAGATTCAAAGAGAGTGAGATGCCATCTCCTTTCATTCAGTCAGTAGCTTCAAACATTTCTGGTATATGAATAACATGATATTTTTCAATGGCAAAAATCAATGAATATTGTAAATGCACAAACAGTAATATCTCCACATTGCAAGGTGCAATTCTGAAATTTTTTGCTTTTTCCTGCTAATCCTAGCATGATAAAGAAGATTCAAAGAGAGTGAGATGCCAGCTCCTTTCATTCAGTCAGTAGCTTCAAACATTTCTGGACGTTTTTCAATGGCAAAAATCAATGAATATTGTAAATGCACAAACAGTAATATCTCCACATTGCAAGGTGCAATTCTGAAATTTTTTGCTCTTTCCTGCTAATCCTAGCATGATAAAGAAGATTCAAAGAGAGTGAGATGCCAGCTCCTTTCATTCAGTCAGTAGCTTCAAACATTTCTGGACGTTTTTCAATGGCAAAAATCAATGAATATTGTAAATGCACAAACAGTAATATCTCAACATTGCAAGGTGAAATTCTGAAATTTTTTGCTTTTTCCTGCTAATCCTAGCATGATAAAGAAGATTCAAAGAGAGTGAGATGCCAGCTCCTTTCATTCAGTCAGTAGCTTCAAACATTTCTGGACGTTTTTCAATGGTAAAAATCAATGAATATTGTAAATGGACAAACAGTAATATCTCCACATTGCAAGGTGTAATTCTGAAATTTTTTGCTTTTTCCTGCTAATCCTAGCATGATAAAGAAGATTCAAAGAGAGTGAGATGCCAGCTCCTTTCATTCAGTCAGTAGCTTCAAACATTTCTGGACGTTTTTCAATGGCAAAAATCAATGAATATTCTAAATGCACAAACAGTAATATCTCCACATTGCAAGGTGCAATTCTGAAATTTTTTGCTTTTTCCTGCTAATCCTAGCATGATAAAGAAGATTCAAAGAGAGTGAGATGCCAGCTCCTTTCATTCAGTCAGTAGCTTCAAACATTTCTGGACGTTTTTCAATGGCAAAAATCAATGAATATTGTAAATGCACAAACAGTAATATCTCCACATTGCAAGGTGCAATTCTGAAATTTTTTGCTCTTTCCTGCTAATCCTAGCATGATAAAGAAGATTCAAAGAGAGTGAGATGCCAGCTCCTTTCATTCAGTCAGTAGCTTCAAACATTTCTGGACGTTTTTCAATGGCAAAAATCAATGAATATTGTAAATGCACAAACAGTAATATCTCCACATTGCAAGGTGAAATTCTGAAATTTTTTGCTTTTTCCTGCTAATCCTAGCATGATAAAGAAGATTCAAAGAGAGTGAGATGCCAGCTCCTTTCATTCAGTCAGTAGCTTCAAACATTTCTGGACGTTTTTCAATGGCAAAAATCAATGAATATTGTAAATGCACAAACAGTAATATCTCCACATTGCAAGGTGCAATTCTGAAATTTTTTGCTTTTTCCTGCTAATCCTAGCATGATAAAGAAGATTCAAAGAGAGTGAGATGCCAGCTCCTTTCATTCAGTCAGTAGCTTCAAACATTTCTGGACGTTTTTCAATGGCAAAAATCAATGAATATTGTAAATGCACAAACAGTAATATCTCCACATTGCAAGGTGCAATTCTGAAATTTTTTGCTTTTTCCTGCTAATCCTAGCATGATAAAGAAGATTCAAAGAGAGTGAGATGCCAGCTCCTTTCATTCAGTCAGTAGCTTCAAACATTTCTGGACGTTTTTCAATGGCAAAAATCAATGAATATTGTAAATGCACAAACAGTAATATCTCCACATTGCAAGGTGCAATTCTGAAATTTTTTGCTTTTTCCTGCTAATCCTAGCATGATAAAGAAGATTCAAAGAGAGTGAGATGCCAGCTCCTTTCATTCAGTCAGTAGCTTCAAACATTTCTGGACGTTTTTCAATGGCAAAAATCAATGAATATTGTAAATGCACAAACAGTAATATCTCCATATTGCAAGGTGCAATTCTGAAATTTTTTGCTTTTTCCTGCTAATCCTAGCATGATAAAGAAGATTCAAAGAGAGTGAGATGCCAGCTCCTTTCATTCAGTCAGTAGCTTCAAACATTTCTGGACGTTTTTCAATGGCAAAATTCAATGAATATTGTAAATGCACAAACAATAATATCTCCACATTGCAAGGTGCAATTCTGAATTTTTTTGCTTTTTCCTGCTAATCCTAGCATGATAAAGAAGATTCAAAGAGAGTGAGATGCCAGCTCCTTTCATTCAGTCAGTAGCTTCAAACATTTCTGGACGTTTTTCAATGGCAAAAATCAATGAATATTGTAAATGCACAAACAGTAATATCTCCACATTGCAAGGTGCAATTCTGAAATTTTTTGCTTTTTCCTGCTAATCCTAGCATGATAAAGAAGATTCAAAGAGAGTGAGATGCCAGCTCCTTTCATTCAGTCAGTAGCTTCAAACATTTCTGGACATTTTTCAATGGCAAAAATCAATGAATATTGTAAATGCACAAACAGTAATATCTCCACATTGCAAGGTGCAATTCTGAAATTTTTTGCTTTTTCCTGCTAATCCTAGCATGATAAAGAAGATTCAAAGACAGTGAAATGCCAGCTCCTTTCATTCAGTCAGTAGCTTAAAAACATTTCTGGACGTTTTTCAATGGCAAAAATCAATGAATATTGTAAATGCACAAACAGTAATATCTCCACATTGCAAGGTGCAATTCTGAAATTTTTTGCTTTTTCCTGCTAATCCTAGCATGATAAAGAAGATTCAAAGAGAGTGAGATGCCAGCTCCTTTCATTCAGTCAGTAGCTTCAAACATTTCTGGACGTTTTTCAATGGCAAAAAGCAATGAATATTGTAAATGCACAAACAGTAATATCTCCACATTGCAAGGTGCAATTCTGAAATTTTTTGCTTTTTCCTGCTAATCCTAGCATGATAAAGAAGATTCAAAGAGAGTGAAATGCCAGCTCCTTTCATTCAGTCAGTAGCTTCAAACATTTCTGGACGTTTTTCAATGGCAAAAATCAATGAATATTGTAAATGCACAAACAGTAATATCTCCACATTGCAAGGTGCAATTCTGAAATTTTTTGCTTTTTCCTGCTAATCCTAGCATGATAATGAAGATTCAAAGAGAGTGAGATGCCAGCTCCTTTCATTCAGTCAGTAGCTTCAAACATTTCTGGTATATGAATAACATGATGTTTTTCAATGGCAAAAATCAATGAATATTGTAAATGCACAAACAGTAATATCTCCACATTGCAAGGTGCAATTCTGAAATTTTTTGCTTTTTCCTGCTAATCCTAGCATGATAAAGAAGATTCAAAGAGAGTGAGATGCCAGCTCCTTTCATTCAGTCAGTAGCTTCAAACATTTCTGGTATATGAATAACATGATGTTTTTCAATGGCAAAAATCAATGAATATTGTAAATGCACAAACAGTAATATCTCCACATTGCAAGGTGCAATTCTGAAATTTTTTGCTTTTTCCTGCTAATCCTAGCATGATAAAGAAGATTCAAAGAGAGTGAGATGCCAGCTCCTTTCATTCAGTCAGTAGCTTCAAACATTTCTGGACGTTTTTCAATGGCAAAAATCAATGAATATTGTAAATGCACAAACACTAATATCTCCACATTGCAAGGTGCAATTCTGAAATTTTTTGCTTTTTCCTGCTAATCCTAGCATGATAAAGAAGATTCAAAGAGAGTGAGATGCCAGCTCCTTTCATTCAGTCAGTAGCTTCAAACATTTCTGGTATATGAATAACATGATGTTTTTCAATGGCAAAAATCAATGAATATTGTAAATGCACAAACAGTAATATCTCCACATTGCAAGGTGCAATTCTGAAATTTTTTGCTTTTTCCTGCTAATCCTAGCATGATAAAGAAGATTCAAAGAGAGTGAGATGCCAGCTCCTTTCATTCAGTCAGTAGCTTCAAACATTTCTGGTATATGAATAACATGATGTTTTTCAATGGCAAAAATCAATGAATATTGTAAATGCACAAACAGTAATATCTCCACATTGCAAGGTGCAATTCTGAAATTTTTTGCTTTTTCCTGCTAATCCTAGCATGATAAAGAAGATTCAAAGAGAGTGAGATGCCAGCTCCTTTCATTCAGTCAGTAGCTTCAAACATTTCTGGACGTTTTTCAATGGCAAAAATCAATGAATATTGTAAATGCACAAACAGTAATATCTCCACATTGCAAGGTGCAATTCTGAAATTTTTTGCCTTTTCCTGCTAATCCTAGCATGATAAAGAAGATTCAAAGAGAGTGAGATGCCAGCTCCTTTCATTCAGTCAGTAGCTTCAAACATTTCTGGACGTTTTTCAATGGCAAAAATCAATGAATATTGTAAATGCACAAACAGTAATATCTCCACATTGCAAGGTGCAATTCAGAAATTTTTTGCTTTTTCCTGCTAATCCTAGCATGATAAAGAAGATTCAAAGAGAGTGTGATGCCAGCTCTTTTCATTCAGTCAGTAGCTTCAAACATTTCTGGACGTTTTTCAATGGCAAAAATCAATGAATATTGTAAATCCACAAACAGTAATATCTCCACATTGCAAGGTGCAATTCTGAAATTTTTTGCTTTTTCTTGCTAATCCTAGCATGATAAAGAAGATTCAAAGAGAGTGAGATGCCAGCTCCTTTCATTCAGTCAGTAGCTTCAAACATTTCTGGACGTTTTTCAATGGCAAAAATCAATGAATATTGTAAATGCACAAACAGTAATATCTCCACATTGCAAGGTGCAATTCTGAAATTTTTTGCTTTTTCCTGCTAATCCTAGCATGATAAAGAAGATTCAAAGAGAGTGAGATGCCAGCTCCTTTCATTCAGTCAGTAGCTTCAAACATTTCTGGACGTTTTTCAATGGCAAAAATCAATGAATATTGTAAATGCACAAACAGTAATATCTCCACATTGCAAGGTGCAATTCTGAAATTTTTTGCTTTTTCCTGCTAATCCTAGCATGATAAAGAAGATTCAAAGAGAGTGAGATGCCAGCTCCTTTCATTCAGTCAGTAGCTTCAAACATTTCTGGACGTTTTTCAATGGCAAAAATCAATGAATATTGTAAATGCACAAACAGTAATATCTCCACATTGCAAGGTGCAATTCTGAAATTTTTTGCTTTTTCCTGCTAATCCTAGCATGATAAAGAAGATTCAAAGAGAGTGAGATGCCAGCTCCTTTCATTCAGTCAGTAGCTTCAAACATTTCTGGACGTTTTTCAATGGCAAAAATCAATGAATATTGTAAATGCACAAACAGTAATATCTCCATATTGCAAGGTGCAATTCTGAAATTTTTTGCTTTTTCCTGCTAATCCTAGCATGATAAAGAAGATTCAAAGAGAGTGAGATGCCAGCTCCTTTCATTCAGTCAGTAGCTTCAAACATTTCTGGACGTTTTTCAATGGCAAAAATCAATGAATATTGTAAATGCACAAACAATAATATCTCCACATTGCAAGGTGCAATTCTGAATTTTTTTGCTTTTTCCTGCTAATCCTAGCATGATAAAGAAGATTCAAAGAGAGTGAGATGCCAGCTCCTTTCATTCAGTCAGTAGCTTCAAACATTTCTGGACGTTTTTCAATGGCAAAAATCAATGAATATTGTAAAAGCACAAACAGTAATATCTCCACATTGCAAGGTGCAATTCTGAAATTTTTTGCTTTTTCCTGCTAATCCTAGCATGATAAAGAAGATTCAAAGAGAGTGAGATGCCAGCTCCTTTCATTCAGTCAGTAGCTTCAAACATTTCTGGACATTTTTCAATGGCAAAAATCAATGAATATTGTAAATGCACAAACAGTAATATCTCCACATTGCAAGGTGCAATTCTGAAATTTTTTGCTTTTTCCTGCTAATCCTAGCATGATAAAGAAGATTCAAAGACAGTGAAATGCCAGCTCCTTTCATTCAGTCAGTAGCTTCAAACATTTCTGGACGTTTTTCAATGGCAAAAATCAATGAATATTGTAAATGCACAAACAGTAATATCTCCACATTGCAAGGTGCAATTCTGAAATTTTTTGCTTTTTCCTGCTAATCCTAGCATGATAAAGAAGATTCAAAGAGAGTGAGATGCCAGCTCCTTTCATTCAGTCAGTAGCTTCAAACATTTCTGGACGTTTTTCAATGGCAAAAAGCAATGAATATTGTAAATGCACAAACAGTAATATCTCCACATTGCAAGGTGCAATTCTGAAATTTTTTGCTTTTTCCTGCTAATCCTAGCATGATAAAGAAGATTCAAAGAGAGTGAAATGCCAGCTCCTTTCATTCAGTCAGTAGCTTCAAACATTTCTGGACGTTTTTCAATGGCAAAAATCAATGAATATTGTAAATGCACAAACAGTAATATCTCCACATTGCAAGGTGCAATTCTGAAATTTTTTGCTTTTTCCTGCTAATCCTAGCATGATAAAGAAGATTCAAAGAGAGTGAGATGCCAGCTCCTTTCATTCAGTCAGTAGCTTCAAACATTTCTGGTATATGAATAACATGATGTTTTTCAATGGCAAAAATCAATGAATATTGTAAATGCACAAACAGTAATATCTCCACATTGCAAGGTGCAATTCTGAAATTTTTTGCTTTTTCCTGCTAATCCTAGCATGATAAAGAAGATTCAAAGAGAGTGAGATGCCAGCTCCTTTCATTCAGTCAGTAGCTTCAAACATTTCTGGTATATGAATAACATGATGTTTTTCAATGGCAAAAATCAATGAATATTGTAAATGCACAAACAGTAATATCTTCACATTGCAAGGTGCAATTCTGAAATTTTTTGCTTTTTCCTGCTAATCCTAGCATGATAAAGAAGATTCAAAGAGAGTGAGATGCCAGCTCCTTTCATTCAGTCAGTAGCTTCAAACATTTCTGGACGTTTTTCAATATCAAAAATCAATGAATATTGTAAATGCACAAACACTAATATCTCCACATTGCAAGGTGCAATTCTGAAATTTTTTGCTTTTTCCTGCTAATCCTAGCATGATAAAGAAGATTCAAAGAGAGTGAGATGCCAGCTCCTTTCATTCAGTCAGTAGCTTCAAACATTTCTGGTATATGAATAACATGATGTTTTTCAATGGCAAAAATCAATGAATATTGTAAATGCACAAACAGTAATATCTCCACATTGCAAGGTGCAATTCTGAAATTTTTTGCTTTTTCCTGCTAATCCTAGCATGATAAAGAAGATTCAAAGAGAGTGAGATGCCAGCTCCTTTCATTCAGTCAGTAGCTTCAAACATTTCTGGTATATGAATAACATGATGTTTTTCAATGGCAAAAATCAATGAATATTGTAAATGCACAAACAGTAATATCTCCACATTGCAAGGTGCAATTCTGAAATTTTTTGCTTTTTCCTGCTAATCCTAGCATGATAAAGAAGATTCAAAGAGAGTGAGATGCCAGCTCCTTTCATTCAGTCAGTAGCTTCAAACATTTCTGGACGTTTTTCAATGGCAAAAATCAATGAATATTGTAAATGCACAAACAGTAATATCTCCACATTGCAAGGTGCAATTCTGAAATTTTTTGCCTTTTCCTGCTAATCCTAGCATGATAAAGAAGATTCAAAGAGAGTGAGATGCCAGCTCCTTTCATTCAGTCAGTAGCTTCAAACATTTCTGGACGTTTTTCAATGGCAAAAATCAATGAATATTGTAAATGCACAAACAGTAATATCTCCACATTGCAAGGTGCAATTCAGAAATTTTTTGCTTTTTCCTGCTAATCCTAGCATGATAAAGAAGATTCAAAGAGAGTGTGATGCCAGCTCTTTTCATTCAGTCAGTAGCTTCAAACATTTCTGGACGTTTTTCAATGGCAAAAATCAATGAATATTGTAAATCCACAAACAGTAATATCTCCACATTGCAAGGTGCAATTCTGAAATTTTTTGCTTTTTCTTGCTAATCCTAGCATGATAAAGAAGATTCAAAGAGAGTGAGATGCCAGCTCCTTTCATTCAGTCAGTAGCTTCAAACATTTCTGGACGTTTTTCAATGGCAAAAATCAATGAATATTGTAAATGCACAAACAGTAATATCTCCACATTGCAAGGTGCAATTCTGAAATTTTTTGCTTTTTCCTGCTAATCCTAGCATGATAAAGAATATTCAAAGAGAGTGAGATGCCAGCTCCTTTCATTCAGTCAGTAGCTTCAAACATTTCTGGACGTTTTTCAATGGCAAAAATCAATGAATATTGTAAATGCACAAACAGTAATATCTCCACATTGCAAGGTGCAATTCTGAAATTTTTTGCTTTTTCCTGCTAATCCTAGCATGATAAAGAAGATTCAAAGAGAGTGAGATGCCAGCTCCTTTCATTCAGTCAGTAGCTTCAAACATTTCTGGACGTTTTTCAATGGCAAAAATCAATGAATATTGTAAATGCACAAACAGTAATATCTCCACATTGCAAGGTGCAATTCTGAAATTTTTTGCTTTTTCCTGCTAATCCTAGCATGATAAAGAAGATTCAAAGAGAGTGAGATGCCAGCTCCTTTCATTCAGTCAGTAGCTTCAAACATTTCTGGTATATGAATAACATGATGTTTTTCAATGGCAAAAATCAATGAATATTGTAAATGCACAAACAGTAATATCTCCACATTGCAAGGTGCAATTCTGAAATTTTTTGCTTTTTCCTGCTAATCCTAGCATGATAAAGAAGATTCAAAGAGAGTGAGATGCCAGCTCCTTTCATTCAGTCAGTAGCTTCAAACATTTCTCAACGTTTTTCAATGGCAAAAATCAATGAATATTGTAAATGCACAAACAGTAATATCTCCACATTGCAAGGTGCAATTCTGAAATTTTTTGCCTTTTCCTGCTAATCCTAGCATGATAAAGAAGATTCAAAGAGAGTGAGATGCCAGCTCCTTTCATTCAGTCAGTAGCTTCAAACATTTCTGGACGTTTTTCAATGGCAAAAATCAATGAATATTGTAAATGCACAAACAGTAATATCTCCACATTGCAAGGTGCAATTCTGAAATTTTTTGCTTTTTCCTGCTAATCCTAGCATGATAAAGAAGATTCAAAGAGAGTGAGATGCCAGCTCTTTTCATTCAGTCAGTAGCTTCAAACATTTCTGGACGTTTTTCAATGGCAAAAATCAATGAATATTGTAAATCCACAAACAGTAATATCTCCACATTGCAAGGTGCAATTCTGAAATTTTTTGCTTTTTCTTGCTAATCCTAGCATGATAAAGAAGATTCAAAGAGAGTGAGATGCCAGCTCCTTTCATTCAGTCAGTAGCTTCAAACATTTTTGGACGTTTTTCAATGGCAAAAATCAATGAATATTGTAAATGCACAAACAGTAATATCTCCACATTGCAAGGTGCAATTCTGAAATTTTTTGCTTTTTCCTGCTAATCCTAGCATGATAAAGAAGATTCAAAGAGAGTGAGATGCCAGCTCCTTTCATTCAGTCAGTAGCTTCAAACATTTCTGGACGTTTTTCAATGGCAAAAATCAATGAATATTGTAAATGCACAAACAGTAATATCTCCACATTGCAAGGTGCAATTCTGAAATTTTTTGCTTTTTCCTGCTAATCCTAGCATGATAAAGAAGATTCAAAGAGAGTGAGATGCCAGCTCCTTTCATTCAGTCAGTAGCTTCAAACATTTCTGGACGTTTTTCAATGGCAAAAATCAATGAATATTGTAAATGCACAAACAGTAATATCTCCACATTGCAAGGTGCAATTCTGAATTTTTTTGCTTTTTCCTGCTAATCCTAGCATGATAAAGAAGATTCAAAGAGAGTGAGATGCCAGCTCCTTTCATTCAGTCAGTAGCTTCAAACATTTCTGGACGTTTTGTCAATGGCAAAAATCAATGAATATTGTAAATGCACAAACAGTAATATCTCCACATTGCAAGGTGCAATTCTGAAATTTTTTGCTTTTTCCTGCTAATCCTAGCATGATAAAGAAGATTCAAAGAGAGTGAGATGCCAGCTCCTTTCATTCAGTCAGTAGCTTCAAACATTTCTGGTATATGAATAACATGATGTTTTTCAATGGCAAAAATCAATGAATATTGTAAATGCACAAACAGTAATATCTCCACATTGCAAGGTGCAATTCTGAAATTTTTTGCTTTTTCCTGCTAATCCTAGCATGATAAAGAAGATTCAAAGAGAGTGAGATGCCAGCTCCTTTCATTCAGTCAGTAGCTTCAAACATTTCTGGACGTTTTTCAATGGCAAAAATCAATGAATATTGTAAATGCACAAACAGTAATATCTCCACATTGCAACGTGCAATTCTGAAATTTTTTGCTTTTTCCTGCTAATCCTAGCATGATAAAGAAGATTCAAAGAGAGTGAGATGCCAGCTCCTTTCATTCAGTCAGTAGCTTCAAACATTTCTGGTATATGAATAACATGATGTTTTTCAATGGCAAAAATCAATGAATATTGTAAATGCACAAACAGTAATATCTCCACATTGCAAGGTGCAATTCTGAAATTTTTTGCTTTTTCCTGCTAATCCTAGCATGATAAAGAAGATTCAAAGAGAGTGAGATGCCAGCTCCTTTCATTCAGTCAGTAGCTTCAAACATTTCTGGTATATGAATAACATGATGTTTTTCAATGGCAAAAATCAATGAATATTGTAAATGCACAAACAGTAATATCTCCACAATGCAAGGTGCAATTCTGAAATTTTTTGCTTTTTCCTGCTAATCCTAGCATGATAAAGAAGATTCAAAGAGAGTGAGATGCCAGCTCCTTTCATTCAGTCAGTAGCTTCAAACATTTCTGGACGTTTTTCAATGGCAAAAATCAATGAATATTGTAAATGCACAAACAGTAATATCTCCACATTGCAAGGTGCAATTCTGAAATTTTTTGCCTTTTCCTGCTAATCCTAGCATGATAAAGAAGATTCAAAGAGAGTGAGATGCCAGCTCCTTTCATTCAGTCAGTAGTTTCAAACATTTCTGGACGTTTTTCAATGGCAAAAATCAATGAATATTGTAAATGCACAAACAGTAATATCTCCACATTGCAAGGTGCAATTCTGAAATTTTTTGCTTTTTCCTGCTAATCCTAGCATGATAAAGAAGATTCAAAGAGAGTGAGATGCCAGCTCTTTTCATTCAGTCAGTAGCTTCAAACATTTCTGGACGTTTTTCAATGGCAAAAATCAATGAATATTGTAAATGCACAAACAGTAATATCTCCACATTGCAAGGTGCAATTCTGAAATTTTTTGCTTTTTCTTGCTAATCCTAGCATGATAAAGAAGATTCAAAGAGAGTGAGATGCCAGCTCCTTTCATTCAGTCAGTAGCTTCAAACATTTCTGGACGTTTTTCAATGGCAAAAATCAATGAATATTGTAAATGCACAAACAGTAATATCTCCACATTGCAAGGTGCAATTCTGAAATTTTTTGCTTTTTCCTGCTAATCCTAGCATGATAAAGAAGATTGAAAGAGAGTGAGATGCCAGCTCCTTTCATTCAGTCAGTAGCTTCAAACATTTCTGGACGTTTTTCAATGGCAAAAATCAATGAATATTGTAAATGCACAAACAGTAATATCTCCACATTGCAAGGTGCAATTCTGAAATTTTTTGCTTTTTCCTGCTAATCCTAGCATGATAAAGAAGATTCAAAGAGAGTGAGATGCCAGCTCCTTTCATTCAGTCAGTAGCTTCAAACATTTCTGGACGTTTTGTCAATGGCAAAAATCAATGAATATTGTAAATGCACAAACAGTAATATCTCCACATTGCAAGGTGCAATTCTGAAATTTTTTGCTTTTTCCTGCTAATCCTAGCATGATAAAGAAGATTCAAAGAGAGTGAGATGCCAGCTCCTTTCATTCAGTCAGTAGCTTCAAACATTTCTGGTATATGAATAACATGATGTTTTTCAATGGCAAAAATCAATGAATATTGTAAATGCACAAACAGTAATATCTCCACATTGCAAGGTGCAATTCTGAAATGTTTTGCTTTTTCCTGCTAATCCTAGCATGATAAAGAAGATTCAAAGAGAGTGAGATGCCAGCTCCTTTCATTCAGTCAGTAGCTTCAAACATTTCTGGACGTTTTTCAATGGCAAAAATCAATGAATATTGTAAATGCACAAACAGTAATTTCTCCGCATTGCAAGGTGCAATTCTGAAATTTTTTGCTTTTTCCTGCTAATCCTAGCATGATAAAGAAGATTCAAAGAGAGTGAGATGCCAGCTCTTTTCATTCAGTCAGTAGCTTCAAACATTTCTGGTATGTGAATAACATGATGTTTTTCAATGGCAAAAATCAATGAATATTGTAAATGCAAAAACAGTAATATCTCCGCATTGCAAGGTGCAATTCTGAAATTTTTTGCTTTTTCCTGCTAATCCTAGCATGATAAAGAAGATTCAAAGAGAGTGAGATGCCAGCTCTTTTCATTCAGTCAGTAGCTACAAACATTTCTGGACGTTTTTCAATGGCAAAAATCAATGAATATTGTAAATGCACAAACAGTAATATCTCCGCATTGCAAGGTGCAATTCTGAAATTTTTTGCTTTTTCCTGCTAGTCCTAGCATGATAAAGAAGATTCAAAGAGAGTGAAATGCCAGCTCTTTTCGTTCAGTCAGTAGCTTCAAACATTTCTGGTATATGAATAACATGATGTTTTTCAATGACAAAAATCAATGAATATTGTAAATGCACAAACAGTAATATCTCCGCATTGCAAGGTGCAATTCTGAAATTTTTTGCTTTTTCCTGCTAATCCTAGCATGATAAAGAAGATTCAAAGAGAGTGAGATGCCAGCTCTTTTCATTCAGTCAGTAGCTTCAAACATTTCTGGACGTTTTTCAATGGCAAAAATCAATGAATATTGTAAATGCACAAACAGTAATATCTCCGCATTGCAAGGTGCAATTCTGAAATTTTTTGCTTTTTCCTGCTAACCCTAGCATGATAAAGAAGATTCAAAGAGAGTGAGATGCCAGCTCCTTTCATTCAGTCAGTAGCTTCAAACATTTCTGGTATATGAATAACATGATGTTTTTCAATGGCAAAAATCAATGAATATTGTAAATGCACAAACAGTAATATCTCCACATTGCAAGGTGCAATTCTGAAATTTTTTGCTTTTTCCTGCTAATCCTAGCATGATAAAGAAGATTCAAAGAGAGTGAGATGCCAGCTCTTTTCATTCATTCAGTAGCTTCAAACATTTCTGGTATATGAATAACATGATGTTTTTCAATGGCAAAAATCAATGAATATTGTAAATGCACAAACGGTAACATCTCCATATTGCAAGGTGCAATTCTGAAATTTTTTGCTTTTTCCTGCTAATCCTAGCATGATAAAGAAGATTCAAAGAGAGTGAGATGCCAGCTCCTTTCATTCAGTCAGTAGCTTCAAACATTTCTGGACGTTTTTCAATGGCAAAAATCAATGAATATTGTAAATGCACAAACAGTAATATCTCCGCATTGCAAGGTGCAATTCTGAAATTTTTTGCTTTTTCCTGCTAATCCTAGCATGATAAAGAAGATTAAAAGAGAGTGAGATGCCAGCTCTTTTCATTCAGTCAGTAGCAACAAACATTTCTGGACGTTTTTCAATGGCAAAAATCAATGAATATTGTAAATGCACAAACAGTAATATCTCCGCATTGCAAGGTGCAATTCTGAAATTTTTTGCTTTTTCCTGCTAATCCTAGCATGATAAAGATTCAAAGAGAGTGAGATGCCAGCTCTTTTCATTCAGTCAGTAGCTTCAAACATTTCTGGTATATGAATAACATGATGTTTTTCAATGGCAAAAATCAATGAATATTGTAAATGCACAAACAGTAATATCTCCGCATTGCAAGGTGCAATTCTGAAATTTTTTGCTTTTTCCTGCTAATCCTAGCATGATAAAGAAGATTCAAAGAGAGTGAGATGCCAGCTCTTTTCATTCAGTCAGTAGCTTCAAACATTTCTGGACGTTTTTCAATGGCAAAAATCAATGAATATTGTAAATGCACAAACAGTAATATCTCCGCATTGCAAGGTGCAATTCTGAAATTTTTTGCTTTTTCCTGCTAATCCTAGCATGATAAAGAAGATTCAAAGAGAGTGAGATGCCAGCTCTTTTCATTCAGTCAGTAGCTTCAAACATTTCTGGACGTTTTTCAATGGCAAAAATCAATGAATATTGTAAATGCACAAACAGTAATATCTCCGCATTGCAAGGTGCAATTCTGAAATTTTTTGCTTTTTCCTGCTAATCCTAGCATGATAAAGAAGATTGAAAGAGAGTGAGATGCCAGCTCTTTTCATTCAGTCAGTAGCTTCAAACATTTCTGGACGTTTTTCAATGGCAAAAATCAATGAATATTGTAAATGCACAAACAGTAATTTCTCCGCATTGCAAGGTGCAATTCTGAAATTTTTTGCTTTTTCCTGCTAATCCTAGCATGATAAAGAAGATTCAAAGAGAGTGAGATGCCAGCTCTTTTCATTCAGTCAGTAGCTTCAAACATTTCTGGTATATGAATAACATGATGTTTTTCAATGGCAAAAATCAATGAATATTGTAAATGCACAAACAGTAATATCTCCGCATTGCAAGGTGCAATTCTGAAATTTTTTGCTTTTTCCTGCTAATCCTAGCATGATAAAGAAGATTCAAAGAGAGTGAGATGCCAGCTCTTTTCGTTCAGTCAGTAGCTTCAAACATTTCTGGTATATGAATAACATGATGTTTTTCAATGGCAAAAATCAATGAATATTGTAAATGCACAAACAGTAATATCTCCACATTGCAAGGTGCAATTCTGAAATTTTTTGCTTTTTCCTGCTAATCCTAGCATGATAAAGAAGATTCAAAGAGAGTGAGATGCCAGCTCTTTTCATTCAGTCAGTAGCTTCAAACATTTCTGGTATATGAATAACATGATGTTTTTCAATGGCAAAAATCAATGAATATTGTAAATGCACAAACGGTAATATCTCCACATTGCAAGGTGCAATTCTGAAATTTTTTGCTTTTTCCTGCTAATCCTAGCATGATAAAGAAGATTCAAGGAGAGTGAGATGCCAGCTCCTTTCATTCAGTCAGTAGCTTCAAACATTTCTGGACGTTTTTCAATGGCAAAAATCAATGAATATTGTAAATGCACAAACAGTAATATCTCCGCATTGCAAGGTGCAATTCTGAAATTTTTTGCTTTTTCCTGCTAATCCTAGCATGATAAAGAAGATTCAAAGAGAGTGAGATGCCAGCTATTTTCATTCAGTCAGTAGCTTCAAACATTTCTGGATGTTTTTCAATGGCAAAAATCTATGAATATTGTAAATGCACAAACAGTAATATCTCCGCATTGCAAGGTGCAATTCTGAAATTTTTTGCTTTTTCCTGCTAATCCTAGCATGATAAAGAAGATTCAAAGAGAGTGAGATGCCAGCTCTTTTCATTCAGTCAGTAGCTTCAAACATTTCTGGACGTTTTTCAATGGCAAAAATCAATGAATATTGTAAATGCACAAACAGTAATATCTCCACATTGCAACGTGCAATTCTGAAATTTTTTGCTTTTTCCTGCTAATCCTAGCATGATAAAGAAGATTCAAAGAGAGTGAGATGCCAGCTCCTTTCATTCAGTCAGTAGCTTCAAACATTTCTGGTATATGAATAACATGATGTTTTTCAATGGCAAAAATCAATGAATATTGTAAATGCACAAACAGTAATATCTCCACATTGCAAGGTGCAATTCTGAAATTTTTTGCTTTTTCCTGCTAATCCTAGCATGATAAAGAAGATTCAAAGAGAGTGAGATGCCAGCTCCTTTCATTCAGTCAGTAGCTTCAAACATTTCTGGTATATGAATAACATGATGTTTTTCAATGGCAAAAATCAATGAATATTGTAAATGCACAAACAGTAATATCTCCACAATGCAAGGTGCAATTCTGAAATTTTTTGCTTTTTCCTGCTAATCCTAGCATGATAAAGAAGATTCAAAGAGAGTGAGATGCCAGCTCCTTTCATTCAGTCAGTAGCTTCAAACATTTCTGGACGTTTTTCAATGGCAAAAATCAATGAATATTGTAAATGCACAAACAGTAATATCTCCACATTGCAAGGTGCAATTCTGAAATTTTTTGCCTTTTCCTGCTAATCCTAGCATGATAAAGAAGATTCAAAGAGAGTGAGATGCCAGCTCCTTTCATTCAGTCAGTAGTTTCAAACATTTCTGGACGTTTTTCAATGGCAAAAATCAATGAATATTGTAAATGCACAAACAGTAATATCTCCACATTGCAAGGTGCAATTCTGAAATTTTTTGCTTTTTCCTGCTAATCCTAGCATGATAAAGAAGATTCAAAGAGAGTGAGATGCCAGCTCTTTTCATTCAGTCAGTAGCTTCAAACATTTCTGGACGTTTTTCAATGGCAAAAATCAATGAATATTGTAAATGCACAAACAGTAATATCTCCACATTGCAAGGTGCAATTCTGAAATTTTTTGCTTTTTCTTGCTAATCCTAGCATGATAAAGAAGATTCAAAGAGAGTGAGATGCCAGCTCCTTTCATTCAGTCAGTAGCTTCAAACATTTCTGGACGTTTTTCAATGGCAAAAATCAATGAATATTGTAAATGCACAAACAGTAATATCTCCACATTGCAAGGTGCAATTCTGAAATTTTTTGCTTTTTCCTGCTAATCCTAGCATGATAAAGAAGATTGAAAGAGAGTGAGATGCCAGCTCCTTTCATTCAGTCAGTAGCTTCAAACATTTCTGGACGTTTTTCAATGGCAAAAATCAATGAATATTGTAAATGCACAAACAGTAATATCTCCACATTGCAAGGTGCAATTCTGAAATTTTTTGCTTTTTCCTGCTAATCCTAGCATGATAAAGAAGATTCAAAGAGAGTGAGATGCCAGCTCCTTTCATTCAGTCAGTAGCTTCAAACATTTCTGGACGTTTTGTCAATGGCAAAAATCAATGAATATTGTAAATGCACAAACAGTAATATCTCCACATTGCAAGGTGCAATTCTGAAATTTTTTGCTTTTTCCTGCTAATCCTAGCATGATAAAGAAGATTCAAAGAGAGTGAGATGCCAGCTCCTTTCATTCAGTCAGTAGCTTCAAACATTTCTGGTATATGAATAACATGATGTTTTTCAATGGCAAAAATCAATGAATATTGTAAATGCACAAACAGTAATATCTCCACATTGCAAGGTGCAATTCTGAAATGTTTTGCTTTTTCCTGCTAATCCTAGCATGATAAAGAAGATTCAAAGAGAGTGAGATGCCAGCTCCTTTCATTCAGTCAGTAGCTTCAAACATTTCTGGACGTTTTTCAATGGCAAAAATCAATGAATATTGTAAATGCACAAACAGTAATTTCTCCGCATTGCAAGGTGCAATTCTGAAATTTTTTGCTTTTTCCTGCTAATCCTAGCATGATAAAGAAGATTCAAAGAGAGTGAGATGCCAGCTCTTTTCATTCAGTCAGTAGCTTCAAACATTTCTGGTATGTGAATAACATGATGTTTTTCAATGGCAAAAATCAATGAATATTGTAAATGCAAAAACAGTAATATCTCCGCATTGCAAGGTGCAATTCTGAAATTTTTTGCTTTTTCCTGCTAATCCTAGCATGATAAAGAAGATTCAAAGAGAGTGAGATGCCAGCTCTTTTCATTCAGTCAGTAGCTACAAACATTTCTGGACGTTTTTCAATGGCAAAAATCAATGAATATTGTAAATGCACAAACAGTAATATCTCCGCATTGCAAGGTGCAATTCTGAAATTTTTTGCTTTTTCCTGCTAGTCCTAGCATGATAAAGAAGATTCAAAGAGAGTGAAATGCCAGCTCTTTTCGTTCAGTCAGTAGCTTCAAACATTTCTGGTATATGAATAACATGATGTTTTTCAATGACAAAAATCAATGAATATTGTAAATGCACAAACAGTAATATCTCCGCATTGCAAGGTGCAATTCTGAAATTTTTTGCTTTTTCCTGCTAATCCTAGCATGATAAAGAAGATTCAAAGAGAGTGAGATGCCAGCTCTTTTCATTCAGTCAGTAGCTTCAAACATTTCTGGACGTTTTTCAATGGCAAAAATCAATGAATATTGTAAATGCACAAACAGTAATATCTCCGCATTGCAAGGTGCAATTCTGAAATTTTTTGCTTTTTCCTGCTAACCCTAGCATGATAAAGAAGATTCAAAGAGAGTGAGATGCCAGCTCCTTTCATTCAGTCAGTAGCTTCAAACATTTCTGGTATATGAATAACATGATGTTTTTCAATGGCAAAAATCAATGAATATTGTAAATGCACAAACAGTAATATCTCCACATTGCAAGGTGCAATTCTGAAATTTTTTGCTTTTTCCTGCTAATCCTAGCATGATAAAGAAGATTCAAAGAGAGTGAGATGCCAGCTCTTTTCATTCATTCAGTAGCTTCAAACATTTCTGGTATATGAATAACATGATGTTTTTCAATGGCAAAAATCAATGAATATTGTAAATGCACAAACGGTAACATCTCCATATTGCAAGGTGCAATTCTGAAATTTTTTGCTTTTTCCTGCTAATCCTAGCATGATAAAGAAGATTCAAAGAGAGTGAGATGCCAGCTCCTTTCATTCAGTCAGTAGCTTCAAACATTTCTGGACGTTTTTCAATGGCAAAAATCAATGAATATTGTAAATGCACAAACAGTAATATCTCCGCATTGCAAGGTGCAATTCTGAAATTTTTTGCTTTTTCCTGCTAATCCTAGCATGATAAAGAAGATTAAAAGAGAGTGAGATGCCAGCTCTTTTCATTCAGTCAGTAGCAACAAACATTTCTGGACGTTTTTCAATGGCAAAAATCAATGAATATTGTAAATGCACAAACAGTAATATCTCCGCATTGCAAGGTGCAATTCTGAAATTTTTTGCTTTTTCCTGCTAATCCTAGCATGATAAAGATTCAAAGAGAGTGAGATGCCAGCTCTTTTCATTCAGTCAGTAGCTTCAAACATTTCTGGTATATGAATAACATGATGTTTTTCAATGGCAAAAATCAATGAATATTGTAAATGCACAAACAGTAATATCTCCGCATTGCAAGGTGCAATTCTGAAATTTTTTGCTTTTTCCTGCTAATCCTAGCATGATAAAGAAGATTCAAAGAGAGTGAGATGCCAGCTCTTTTCATTCAGTCAGTAGCTTCAAACATTTCTGGACGTTTTTCAATGGCAAAAATCAATGAATATTGTAAATGCACAAACAGTAATATCTCCGCATTGCAAGGTGCAATTCTGAAATTTTTTGCTTTTTCCTGCTAATCCTAGCATGATAAAGAAGATTCAAAGAGAGTGAGATGCCAGCTCTTTTCATTCAGTCAGTAGCTTCAAACATTTCTGGACGTTTTTCAATGGCAAAAATCAATGAATATTGTAAATGCACAAACAGTAATATCTCCGCATTGCAAGGTGCAATTCTGAAATTTTTTGCTTTTTCCTGCTAATCCTAGCATGATAAAGAAGATTGAAAGAGAGTGAGATGCCAGCTCTTTTCATTCAGTCAGTAGCTTCAAACATTTCTGGACGTTTTTCAATGGCAAAAATCAATGAATATTGTAAATGCACAAACAGTAATTTCTCCGCATTGCAAGGTGCAATTCTGAAATTTTTTGCTTTTTCCTGCTAATCCTAGCATGATAAAGAAGATTCAAAGAGAGTGAGATGCCAGCTCTTTTCATTCAGTCAGTAGCTTCAAACATTTCTGGTATATGAATAACATGATGTTTTTCAATGGCAAAAATCAATGAATATTGTAAATGCACAAACAGTAATATCTCCGCATTGCAAGGTGCAATTCTGAAATTTTTTGCTTTTTCCTGCTAATCCTAGCATGATAAAGAAGATTCAAAGAGAGTGAGATGCCAGCTCTTTTCGTTCAGTCAGTAGCTTCAAACATTTCTGGTATATGAATAACATGATGTTTTTCAATGGCAAAAATCAATGAATATTGTAAATGCACAAACAGTAATATCTCCACATTGCAAGGTGCAATTCTGAAATTTTTTGCTTTTTCCTGCTAATCCTAGCATGATAAAGAAGATTCAAAGAGAGTGAGATGCCAGCTCTTTTCATTCAGTCAGTAGCTTCAAACATTTCTGGTATATGAATAACATGATGTTTTTCAATGGCAAAAATCAATGAATATTGTAAATGCACAAACGGTAATATCTCCACATTGCAAGGTGCAATTCTGAAATTTTTTGCTTTTTCCTGCTAATCCTAGCATGATAAAGAAGATTCAAGGAGAGTGAGATGCCAGCTCCTTTCATTCAGTCAGTAGCTTCAAACATTTCTGGACGTTTTTCAATGGCAAAAATCAATGAATATTGTAAATGCACAAACAGTAATATCTCCGCATTGCAAGGTGCAATTCTGAAATTTTTTGCTTTTTCCTGCTAATCCTAGCATGATAAAGAAGATTCAAAGAGAGTGAGATGCCAGCTATTTTCATTCAGTCAGTAGCTTCAAACATTTCTGGATGTTTTTCAATGGCAAAAATCTATGAATATTGTAAATGCACAAACAGTAATATCTCCGCATTGCAAGGTGCAATTCTGAAATTTTTTGCTTTTTCCTGCTAATCCTAGCATGATAAAGAAGATTCAAAGAGAGTGAGATGCCAGCTCTTTTCATTCAGTCAGTAGCTTCAAACATTTCTGGACGTTTTTCAATGGCAAAAATCAATGAATATTGTAAATGCACAAACAGTAATTTCTCCGCATTGCAAGGTGCAATTCTGAAATTTTTTGCTTTTTCCTGCTAATCCTAGCATGATAAAGAAGATTCAAAGAGAGTGAGATGCCAGCTCTTTTCATTCAGTCAGTAGCTTCAAACATTTCTGGTATATGAATAACATGATGTTTTTCAATGGCAAAAATCAATGAATATTGTAAATGCACAAACAGTAATATCTCCGCATTGCAAGGTGCAATTCTGAAATTTTTTGCTTCATCCTGCTAATCCTAGCATGATAAAGAAGATTCAAAGAGAGTGAGATGCCAGCTCTTTTCATTCAGTCAGTAGCAACAAACATTTCTGGACGTTTTTCAATGGCAAAAATCAATGAATATTGTAAATGCACAAACAGTAATATCTCCGCATTGCAAGGTGCAATTCTGAAATTTTTTGCTTTTTCCTGCTAATCCTAGCATGATAAAGAAGATTCAAAGAGAGTGAGATGCCAGCTCTTTTCGTTCAGTCAGTAGCTTCAAACATTTCTGGTATATGAATAACATGATGTTTTTCAATGGCAAAAATCAATGAATATTGTAAATGCACAAACAGTAATATCTCCACATTGCAAGGTGCAATTCTGAAATTTTTTGCTTTTTCCTGCTAATCCTAGCATGATAAAGAAGATTCAAAGAGAGTGAGATGCCAGCTCTTTTCATTCAGTCAGTAGCTTCAAACATTTCTGGTATATGAATAACATGATGTTTTTCAATTGCAAAAATCAATGAATATTGTAAATGCACAAACGGTAATATCTCCACATTGCAAGGTGCAATTCTGAAATTTTTTGCTTTTTCCTGCTAATCCTAGCATGATAAAGAAGATTCAAGGAGAGTGAGATGCCAGCTCCTTTCATTCAGTCAGTAGCTTCAAACATTTCTGGACATTTTTCAATGGCAAAAATCTATGAATATTGTAAATGCACAAACAGTAATATCTCCGCATTTCAAGGTGCAATTCTGAATTTTTTTGCTTTTTCCTGCTAATCTTAGCATGATAAAGAAGATTCAAAGAGAGTGAGATGCCAGCTCTTTTCATTCAGTCAGTAGCTTCAAACATTTCTGATATATGAATAACATGATGTTTTTCAATGGCAAAAATCAATGAATATTGTAAATGCACAAACAGTAATATCTCCACATTGCAAGGTGCAATTCTGAATTTTTTTGCTTTTTCCTGCTAATCCTAGCATGATAAAGAAGATTCAAAGAGAGTGAGATGCCAGCTCTTTTCATTCAGTCAGTAGCTTCAAACATTTCTGGACGTTTTTCAATGGCAAAAATCAATGAATATTGTAAATGCACAAACAGTAATATCTCCGCATTGCAAGGTGCAATTCTGAAATTTTTTGCTTTTTCCTGCTAATCCTAGCATGATAAAGAAGATTCAAAGAGAGTGAGATGCCAGCTATTTTCATTCAGTCAGTAGCTTCAAACATTTCTAGTATATGAATAACATGTTTTTCAATGGCAAAAATCAATGAATATTGTAAATGCACAAACAGTAATATCTCCGCATTGCAAGGTGCAATTCTGAAATTTTTTGCTTTTTCCTGCTAATCCTAGCATGATAAAGAAGATTCAAAGAGAGTGAGATGCCAGCTCCTTTCATTCAGTCAGTAGCTTCAAACATTTCTGGACGTTTTTCAATGGCAAAAATCAATGAATATTGTAAATGCACAAACAGTAATATCTCTGCATTGCAAGGTGCAATTCTGAAATTTTTTGCTTTTTCCTGCTAATCCTAGCATGATAAAGAAGATTCAAAGAGAGTGAGATGCCAGCTCTTTTCATTCAGTCAGTAGCTTCAAACATTTCTGGACGTTTTTCAATGGCAAAAATCAATGAATATTGTAAATGCACAAACAGTAATTTCTCCTCATTGCAAGGTGCAATTCTGAAATTTTTTGCTTTTTCCTGCTAATCCTAGCATGATAAAGAAGATTCAAAGAGAGTGAGATGCCAGCTCTTTTCATTCAGTCAGTAGCTTCAAACATTTCTGGACGTTTTTCAATGGCAAAAATCAATGAATATTGTAAATGCACAAACAGTAATATCTCCGCATTGCAAGGTGCAATTCTGAAATTTTTTGCTTTTTCCTGCTAATCCTAGCATGATAAAGAAGATTCAAAGAGAGTGAGATGCCACCTCTTTTCATTCAGTCAGTAGCTTCAAACATTTCTGGTATATGAATAACATGATGTTTTTCAATGGCAAAAATCAATGAATATTGTAAATGCACAAACAGTAATATCTCCGCATTGCAAGGTGCAATTCTGAAATTTTTTGCTTTTTCCTGCTAATCCTAGCATGATAAAGAAGATTCAAATAGAGTGAGATGCCAGCTCTTTTCATTCAGTCAGTAGCTTCAAACATTTCTGGACGTTTTTCAATGGCAAAAATCAATGAATATTGTAAATGCACAAACAGTAATTTCTCCGCATTGCAAGGTGCAATTCTGAAATTTTTTGCTTTTTCCTGCTAATCCTAGCATGATAAAGAAGATTCAAAGAGAGTGAGATGCCAGCTCTTTTCATTCAGTCAGTAGCTTCAAACATTTCTGGTATATGAATAACATGATGTTTTTCAATGGCAAAAATCAATGAATATTGTAAATGCACAAACAGTAATATCTCCACATTGCAAGGTGCAATTCTGAAATGTTTTGCTTTTTCCTGCTAATCCTAGCATGATAAAGAAGATTCAAAGAGAGTGAGATGCCAGCTCCTTTCATTCAGTCAGTAGCTTCAAACATTTCTGGACGTTTTTCAATTGCAAAAATCAATGAATATTGTAAATGCACAAACAGTAATTTCTCCGCATTGCAAGGTGCAATTCTGAAATTTTTTGCTTTTTCCTGCTAACCTAGCATGATAAAGAAGATTCAAAGAGAGTGAGATGCCAGCTCTTTTCATTCAGTCAGTAGCTTCAAACATTTCTGGACGTTTTTCAATGGCAAAAATCAATGAATATTGTAAATGCACAAACAGTAATTTCTCCGCATTGCAAGGTGCAATTCTGAAATTTTTTGCTTTTTCCTGCTAATCCTAGCATGATAAAGAAGATTCAAAGAGAGTGAGATGCCACTTCTTTTCATTCAGTCAGTAGCTTCAAACATTTCTGGTATATGAATAACATGATGTTTTTCAATGGCAAAAATCAATGAATATTGTAAATGCACAAACAGTAATATCTCCACATTGCAAGGTGCAATTCTGAAATTTTTTGCTTTTTCCTGCTAATCCTAGCATGATAAAGAAGATTCAAAGAGAGTGAGATGCCAGCTCTTGTCATTCAGTCAGTAGCTTCAAACATTTCTGGTATATGAATAACATGATGTTTTTCAATGGCAAAAATCAATGAATATTGTAAATGCACAAACGGTAATATCTCCACATTGCAAGGTGCAATTCTGAAATTTTTTGCTTTTTCCTGCTAATCCTAGCATGATAAAGAAGATTCAAGGAGAGTGAGATGCCAGCTCCTTTCATTCAGTCAGTAGCTTCAAACATTTCTGGACGTTTTTCAATGGCAAAAATCAATGAATATTGTAAATGCACAAACAGTAATATCTCCGCATTGCAAGGTGCAATTCTGAAATTTTTTGCTTTTTCCTGCTAATCCTAGCATGATAAAGAAGATTCAAAGATAGTGAGATGCCAGCTCTTTTCATTCAGTCAGTAGCTTCAAACATTTCTGGATGTTTTTCAATGGCAAAAATCTATGAATATTGTAAATGCACAAACAGTAATATCTCCGCATTGCAAGGTGCAATTCTGAAATTTTTTGCTTTTTCCTGCTAATCCTAGCATGATAAAGAAGATTCATAGAGAGTAAGATGCCAGCTCTTTTCATTCAGTCAGTAGCTTCAAACATTTCTGGTATATGAATAACATGATGTTTTTCAATGGCAAAAATCAATGAATATTGTAAATGCACAAACAGTAATATCTCCGGACTGCAAGGTGCAATTCTGAAATTTTTTGCTTTTTCCTGCTAATCCTAGCATGATAAAGATTCAAAGAGAGTGAGATGCCAGCTCTTTTCATTCAGTCAGTAGCTTCAAACATTTCTGGTATATGAATAACATGATGTTTTTCAATGGCAAAAATCAATGAATATTGTAAATGCACAAACAGTAATATCTCCGCATTGCAAGGTGCAATTCTGAAATTTTTTGCTTTTTCCTGCTAATCCTAGCATGATAAAGAAGATTCAAAGAGAGTGAGATGCCAGCTCTTTTCATTCAGTCAGTAGCTTCAAACATTTCTGGTATATGAATAACATGATGTTTTTCAATGGCAAAAATCAATGAATATTGTAAATGCACAAACAGTAATATCTCCACATTGCAAGGTGCAATTCTGAAATTTTTTGCTTTTTCCTGCTAATCCTAGCATGATAAAGAAGATTCAAAGAGAGTGAGATGCCAGCTCTTTTCATTCAGTCAGTAGCTTCAAACATTTCTGGTATATGAATAACATGATGTTTTTCAATGGCAAAAATCAATGAATATTGTAAACGCACAAACGGTAATATCTCCACATTGCAAGGTGCAATTCTGAAATTTTTTGCTTTTTCCTGCTAATCCTAGCATGATAAAGAAGATTCAAGGAGAGTGAGATGCCAGCTCCTTTCATTCAGTCAGTAGCTTCAAACATTTCTGGACGTTTTTCAATGGCAAAAATCAATGAATATTGTAAATGCACAAACAGTAATATCTCCGCATTGCAAGGTGCAATTCTGAAATTTTTTGCTTTTTCCTGCTAATCCTAGCATGATAAAGAAGATTCAAAGAGAGTGAGATGCCAGCTCTTTTCATTCAGTCAGTAGCTTCAAACATTTCTGGATGTTTTTCAATGGCAAAAATCTATGAATATTGTAAATGCTCAAACAGTAATATCTCCGCATTGCAAGGTGCAATTCTGAAATTTTTTGCTTTTTCCTGCTAATCCTAGCATGATAAAGAAGATTCATAGAGAGTAAGATGCCAGCTCTTTTCATTCAGTCAGTAGCTTCAAACATTTCTGGTATATGAATAACATGATGTTTTTCAATGGCAAAAATCAATGAATATTGTAAATGCACAAACAGTAATTTCTCCGCATTGCAAGGTGCAATTCTGAAATTTTTTGCTTTTTCCTGCTAATCCTAGCATGATAAAGAAGATTCAAAGAGAGTGAGATGCCAGCTCTTTTCATTCAGTCAGTAGCAACAAACATTTCTGGACGTTTTTCAATGGCAAAAATCAATGAATATTGTAAATGCACAAACAGTAATATCTCCGCATTGCAAGGTGCAATTCTGAAATTTTTTGCTTTTTCCTGCTAATCCTAGCATGATAAAGATTCAAAGAGAGTGAGATGCCAGCTCTTTTCATTCAGTCAGTAGCTTCAAACATTTCTGGTATATGAATAACATGATGTTTTTCAATGGCAAAAATCAATGAATATTGTAAATGCACAAACAGTAATATCTCCACATTGCAAGGTGCAATTCTGAAATTTTTTGCTTTTTCCAGCTAATCCTAGCATGATAAAGAAGATTCAAAGAGAGTGAGATGCCAGCTCTTTTCATTCAGTCAGTAGCTTCAAACATTTCTGGTATATGAATAACATGATGTTTTTCAATGGCAAAAATCAATGAATATTGTAAATGCACAAACAGTAATATCTCCACATTGCAAGGTGCAATTCTGAAATTTTTTGCTTTTTCCTGCCAATCCTAGCATGATAAAGAAGATTCAAAGAGAGTGAGATGCCAGCTCTTTTCATTCAGTCAGTAGCTTCAAACAATTCTGGACGTTTTTCAATGGCAAAAATCAATGAATATTGTAAATGCACAAACAGTAATATCTCCGCATTGCAAGGTGCAATTCTGAAATTTTTTGCTTTTTCCTGCTAATCCTAGCATGATAAAGAAGATTCAAAGAGAGTGAGATGCCAGCTCCTTTCATTCAGTCAGTAGCTTCAAACATTTCTGGACGTTTTTCAATGGCAAAAATCAATGAATATTGTAAATGCACAAACAGTAATATCTCCGCATTGCAAGGTGCAATTCTGAAATTTTTTGCTTTTTCCTGCTAATCCTAGCATGATAAAGAAGATTCAAAGAGAGTGAGATGCCAGCTCTTTTCATTCAGTCAGTAGCTTCAAACATTTCTGGACGTTTTTCAATGGCAAAAATCAATGAATATTGTAAATGCACAAACAGTAATTTCTCCGCATTGCAAGGTGCAATTCTGAAATGTTTTGCTTTTTCCTGCTAATCCTAGCATGATAAAGAAGATTCAAAGAGAGTGAGATGCCAGCTCTTTTCATTCAGTCAGTAGCTTCAAACATTTCTGGTATATGAATAACATGATGTTTTTCAATGGCAAAAATCAATGAATATTGTAAATGCACAAACAGTAATATCTCTGCATTGCAAGGAGCAATTCTGAAATTTTTTGCTTTTTCCTGCTAATCCTAGCATGATAAAGAAGATTCAAAGAGAGTGAGATGCCAGCTCTTTTCATTCAGTCAGTAGCTTCAAACATTTCTGGTATATGAATAACATGATGTTTTTCAATGGCAAAAATCAATGAATATTGTAAATGCACAAACGGTAATATCTCCACATTGCAAGGTGCAATTCTGAAATTTTTTGCTTTTTCCTGCTAATCCTAGCATGATAAAGAAAATTCAAAGAGAGTGAGATGCCAGCTCCTTTCATTCAGTCAGTAGCTTCAAACATTTCTGGACGTTTTTCAATGGCAAAAATCAATGAATATTGTAAATGCACAAACAGTAATATCTCCGCATTGCAAGGTGCAATTCTGAAATTTTTTGCTTTTTCCTGCTAATCCTAGCATGATAATGAAGATTCAAAGAGAGTGAGATGCCAGCTCTTTTCATTCAGTCAGTAGCTTCAAACATTTCTGGACGTTTTTCAATGGCAAAAATCTATGAATATTGTAAATGCACAAACAGTAATATCTCCGCATTGCAAGGTGCAATTCTGAAATTTTTTGCTTTTTCCTGCTAATCCTAGCATGATAAAGAAGATTCAAAGAGAGTGAGATGCCAGCTCTTTTCATTCAGTCAGTAGCTTCAAACATTTCTGATATATGAATAACATGATGTTTTTCAATGGCAAAAATCAATGAATATTGTAAATGCACAAACAGTAATATCTCCACATTGCAAGGTGCAATTCTGAATTTTTTTGCTTTTTCCTGCTAATCCTAGCATGATAAAGAAGATTCAAAGAGAGTGAGATGCCAGCTCTTTTCATTCAGTCAGTAGCTTCAAACATTTCTGGACGTTTTTCAATGGCAAAAATCAATGAATATTGTAAATGCACAAACAGTAATATCTCCGCATTGCAAGGTGCAATTCTGAAATTTTTTGCTTTTTCCTGCTAATCCTAGCATGATAAAGAAGATTCAAAGAGAGTGAGATGCCAGCTCTTTTCATTCAGTCAGTAGCTTCAAACATTTCTGGTATATGAATAACATGTTTTTCAATGGCAAAAATCAATGAATATTGTAAATGCACAAACAGTAATATCTCCGCATTGCAAGGTGCAATTCTGAAATTTTTTGCTTTTTCCTGCTAATCCTAGCATGATAAAGAAGATTCAAAGAGAGTGAGATGCCAGCTCCTTTCATTCAGTCAGTAGCTTCAAACATTTCTGGACGTTTTTCAATGGCAAAAATCAATGAATATTGTAAATGCACAAACAGTAATATCTCTGCATTGCAAGGTGCAATTCTGAAATTTTTTGCTTTTTCCTGCTAATCCTAGCATGATAAAGAAGATTCAAAGAGAGTGAGATGCCAGCTCTTTTCATTCAGTCAGTAGCTTCAAACATTTCTGGACGTTTTTCAATGGCAAAAATCAATGAATATTGTAAATGCACAAACAGTAATTTCTCCTCATTGCAAGGTGCAATTCTGAAATTTTTTGCTTTTTCCTGCTAATCCTAGCATGATAAAGAAGATTCAAAGAGAGTGAGATGCCAGCTCTTTTCATTCAGTCAGTAGCTTCAAACATTTCTGGACGTTTTTCAATGGCAAAAATCAATGAATATTGTAAATGCACAAACAGTAATATCTCCGCATTGCATGGTGCAATTCTGAAATTTTTTGCTTTTTCCTGCTAATCCTAGCATGATAAAGAAGATTCAAAGAGAGTGAGATGCCACCTCTTTTCATTCAGTCAGTAGCTTCAAACATTTCTGGTATATGAATAACATGATGTTTTTCAATGGCAAAAATCAATGAATATTGTAAATGCACAAACAGTAATATCTCCGCATTGCAAGGTGCAATTCTGAAATTTTTTGCTTTTTCCTGCTAATCCTAGCATGATAAAGAAGATTCAAATAGAGTGAGATGCCAGCTCTTTTCATTCAGTCAGTAGCTTCAAACATTTCTGGACGTTTTTCAATGGCAAAAATCAATGAATATTGTAAATGCACAAACAGTAATTTCTCCGCATTGCAAGGTGCAATTCTGAAATTTTTTGCTTTTTCCTGCTAATCCTAGCATGATAAAGAAGATTCAAAGAGAGTGAGATGCCAGCTCTTTTCATTCAGTCAGTAGCTTCAAACATTTCTGGTATATGAATAACATGATGTTTTTCAATGGCAAAAATCAATGAATATTGTAAATGCACAAACAGTAATATCTCCACATTGCAAGGTGCAATTCTGAAATGTTTTGCTTTTTCCTGCTAATCCTAGCATGATAAAGAAGATTCAAAGAGAGTGAGATGCCAGCTCCTTTCATTCAGTCAGTAGCTTCAAACATTTCTGGACGTTTTTCAATTGCAAAAATCAATGAATATTGTAAATGCACAAACAGTAATTTCTCCGCATTGCAAGGTGCAATTCTGAAATTTTTTGCTTTTTCCTGCTAACCTAGCATGATAAAGAAGATTCAAAGAGAGTGAGATGCCAGCTCTTTTCATTCAGTCAGTAGCTTCAAACATTTCTGGACATTTTTCAATGGCAAAAATCAATGAATATTATAAATGCACAAACAGTAATTTCTCTGCATTGCAAGGTGCAATTCTGAAATTTTTTGCTTTTTCCTGCTAATCCTAGCATGATAAAGAAGATTCAAAGAGAGTGAGATGCCACCTCTTTTCATTCAGTCAGTAGCTTCAAACATTTCTGGTATATGAATAACATGATGTTTTTCAATGGCAAAAATCAATGAATATTGTAAATGCACAAACAGTAATATCTCCACATTGCAAGGTGCAATTCTGAAATTTTTTGCTTTTTCCTGCTAATCCTAGCATGATAAAGAAGATTCAAAGAGAGTGAGATGCCCTCTCCTTTCATTCAGTCAGTAGCTTCAAACATTTCTGGACGTTTTTCAATGGCAAAAATCAATGAATATTGTAAATGCACAAACAGTAATATCTCCGCATTGCAAGGTGCAATTCTGAAATTTTTTGCTTTTTCCTGCTAATCCTAGCATGATAAAGAAGATTCAAAGAGAGTGAGATGCCAGCTCTTTTCATTCAGTCAGTAGCTTCAAACATTTCTGGACGTTTTTCAATGGCAAAAATCAATGAATATTGTAAATGCACAAACAGTAATATCTCCGCATTGCAAGGTGCAATTCTGAAATTTTTTGCTTTTTCCTGCTAATCCTAGCATGATAAAGAAGATTCAAAGAGAGTGAGATGCCAGCTCTTTTCATTCAGTCAGTAGCTTCAAACATTTCTGGTATATGAATAACATGATGTTTTTCAATGGCAAAAATCAATGAATATTGTAAATGCACAAACAGTAATTTCTCCGCATTGCAAGGTGCAATTCTGAAATTTTTTGCTTTTTCCTGCTAATCCTAGCATGATAAAGAAGATTCAAAGAGAGTGAGATGCCAGCTCCTTTCATTCAGTCAGTAGCTTCAAACATTTCTGGACGTTTTTCAATGGCAAAAATCAATGCATATTGTAAATGCACAAACAGTAATTTCTCCGCATTGCAAGGTGCAATTCTGAAATTTTTTGCTTTTTCCTGCTAATCCTAGCATGATAAAGAAGATTCAAAGAGAGTGAGATCCCAGCTCCTTTCATTCAGTCAGTAGCTTCAAACATTTCTGGACGTTTTTCAATGGCAAAAATCAATGAATATTGTAAATGCACAAACAGTAATATCTCCGCATTGCAAGGTGTAATTCTGAAATTTTTTGCTTTTTCCTGCTAATCCTAGCATGATAAAGAAGATTCAAAGAGAGTGAGATGCCAGCTCTTTTCATTCAGTCAGTAGCTTCAAACATTTCTGGATGTTTTTCAATGGCAAAAATCAATGAATATTGTAAATGCACAAACAGTAATTTCTCCGCATTGCAAGGTGCAATTCTGAAATTTTTTGCTTTTTCCTGCTAATCCTAGCATGATAAAGAAGATTCAAAGAGAGTGAGATGCCAGCTCCTTTCATTCAGTCAGTAGCTTCAAACATTTCTGGACGTTTTTCAATGGCAAAAATCAATGAATATTGTAAATGCACAAACAGTAATATCTCCACATTGCAAGGTGCAATTCTGAAATTTTTTGCTTTTTCCTGCTAATCCTAGCATGATAAAGAAGATTCAAAGAGAGTGAGATGCCAGCTCCTTTCATTCAGTCAGTAGCTTCAAACATTTCTGGTATATGAATAACATGATGTTTTTCAATGGCAAAAATCAATGAATATTGTAAATGCACAAACAGTAATATCTCCGCATTGCAAGGTGCAATTCTGAAATTTTTTGCTTTTTCCTGATAATCCTAGCATGATAAAGAAGATTCAAAGAGAGTGAGATGCCAGCTCTTTTCATTCAGTCAGTAGCTTCAAACATTTCTGGACGTTTTTCAATGGCAAAAATCAATGAATATTGTAAATGCACAAACAGTAATATCTCCGCATTGCAAGGTGCAATTCTGAAATTTTTTGCTTTTTCCTGCTAATCCTAGCATGATAAAGAAGATTCAAAGAGAGTGAGAAGCCAGCTCTTTTCATTCAGTTAGTAGCTTCAAACATTTCTGGTATATGAATAACATGTTTTTCAATGGCAAAAATCAATGAATATTGTAAATGCACAAACAGTAATATCTCCACATTGCAAGGTGCAATTCTGAAATTTTTTGCTTTTTCCTGCTAATCCTAGCATGATAAAGAAGATTCAAAGAGAGTGAGATGCCAGCTCCTTTCATTCAGTCAGTAGCTTCAAACATTTCTGGACGTTTTTCAATGGCAAAAATTAATGAATATTGTAAATGCACAAACAGTAATTTCTCCGCATTGCAAGGTGCAATTCTGAAATTTTTTGCTTTTTCCTGCTAATCCTAGCATGATAAAGAAGATTCAAAGAGAGTGAGATGCCAGCTCTTTTCATTCAGTCAGTAGCTTCAAACATTTCTGGACGTTTTTCAATGGCAAAAATCAATGAATATTGTAAATGCACAAACAGTAATTTCTCCGCATTGCAAGGTGCAATTCTGAAATTTTTTGCTTTTTCCTGCTAATCCTAGCATGATAAAGAAGATTCAAAGAGAGTGAGATGCCAGCTCTTTTCATTCAGTCAGTAGCTTCAAACATTTCTGGTATATGAATAACATGATGTTTTTCAATGGCAAAAATCAATGAATATTGTAAATGCACAAACAGTAATATCTCCACATTGCAAGGTGCAATTCTGAAATTTTTTGCTTTTTCCTGCTAATCCTAGCATGATAAAGAAGATTCAAAGAGAGTGAGATGCCAGCTCCTTTCATTCAGTCAGTAGCTTCAAACATTTCTGGACGTTTTTCAATGGCAAAAATCAATGAATATTGTAAATGCACAAACAGTAATTTCTCCGCATTGCAAGGTGCAATTCTGAAATTTTTTGCTTTTTCCTGCTAATCCTAGCATGATAAAGAAGATTCAAAGAGAGTGAGATGCCAGCTCTTTTCATTCAGTCAGTAGCTTCAAACATTTCTGGACGTTTTTCAATGGCAAAAATCAATGAATATTGTAACTGCACAAACAGTAATATCTCCGCATTGCAAGGTGCAATTCTGAAATTTTTTGCTTTTTCCTGCTAATCCTAGCATGATAAAGAAGATTCAAAGAGAGTGAGATGCCAGCTCTTTTCATTCAGTCAGTAGCTTCAAACATTTCTGGTATATGAATAACATGATGTTTTTCAATGGCAAAAATCAATGAATATTGTAAATGCACAAACAGTAATATCTCCACATTGCAAGGTGCAATTCTGAAATTTTTTGCTTTTTCCTGCTAATCCTAGCATGATAAAGAAGATTCAAAGAGAGTGAGATGCCAGCTCCTTTCATTCAGTCAGTAGCTTCAAACATTTCTGGACGTTTTTCAATGGCAAAAATCAATGAATATTGTAAATGCACAAACAGTAATTTCTCCGCATTGCAAGGTGCAATTCTGAAATTTTTTGCTTTTTCCTGCTAATCCTAGCATGATAAAGAAGATTCAAAGAGAGTGAGATGCCAGCTCTTTTCATTCAGTCAGTAGCTTCAAACATTTCTGGACGTTTTTCAATGGCAAAAATCAATGAATATTGTAAATGCACAAACAGTAATATCTCCACATTGCAAAGTGCAATTCTGAAATTTTTTGCTTTTTCCTGCTAATCCTAGCATGATAAAGAAGATTCAAAGAGAGTGAGATGCCAGCTCTTTTCATTCAGTCAGTAGCTTCAAACATTTCTGGTATATGAATAACGATGTTTTTCAATGGCAAAAATCAATGAATATTGTAAATGCACAAACAGTAATATCTCCACATTGCAAGGTGCAATTCTGAAATTTTTTGCTTTTTCCTGCTAATCCTAGCATGATAAAGAAGATTCAAAGAGAGTGAGATGCCAGCTCTTTTCATTCAGTCAGTAGCTTCAAACATTTCTGGACGTTTTTCAATGGCAAAAATCAATGAATATTGTAAATGCCCAAACAGTAATATCTCCGCATTGCAAGGTGCAATTCTGAAATTTTTTGCTTTTTCCTGCTAATCTTAGCATGATAAAGAAGATTCAAAGAGAGTGAGATGCCAGCTCTTTTCATTCAGTCAGTAGCTTCAAACATTTCTGGTATATGAATAACATGATGTTTTTCAATGGCAAAAATCAATGAATATTGTAAATGCACAAACAGTAATATCTCCGCATTGCAAGGTGCAATTCTGAAATTTTTTGCTTTTTCCTGCTAATCCTAGCATGATAAAGAAGATTCAAAGAGAGTGAGATGCCAGCTCTTTTCATTCAGTCAGTAGCTTCAAACATTTCTGGACGTTTTTCAATGGCAAAAATCAATGAATATTGTAAATGCACAAACAGTAATATCTCCGCATTGCAAGGTGCAATTCTGAAATTTTTTGCTTTTTCCTGCTAATCCTAGCATGATAAAGAAGATTCAAAGAGAGTGAGATGCCAGCTCCTTTCATTCAGTCAGTAGCTTCAAACATTTCTGGACGTTTTTCAATGGCAAAAATCAATGAATATTGTAAATGCACAAACAGTAATATCTCCGCATTGCAAGGTGCAATTCTGAAATTTTTCACTTTTTCCTGCTAATCCTAGCATGATAAAGAAGATTCAAAGAGAGTGAGATGCCAGCTCTTTTCATTCAGTCTGTAGCTTCAAACATTTCTGGACGTTTTTCAATGGCAAAAATCAATGAATATTGTAAATGCACAAACAGTAATATCTCCGCATTGCAAGGTGCAATTCTGAAATTTTTTGCTTTTTCCTGCTAATCCTAGCATGATAAAGAAGATTCAAAGAGAGTGAGATGCCAGCTCTTTTCATTCAGTCAGTAGCTTCAAACATTTCTGGTATATGAATAACATGATGTTTTTCAATGGCAAAAATCAATGAATATTGTAAATGCACAAACAGTAATATCTCCACATTGCAAGGTGCAATTCTGAAATTTTTTGCTTTTTCCTGCTAATCCTAGGATGATAAAGAAGATTCAAAGAGAGTGAGATGCCAGCTCCTTTCATTCAGTCAGTAGCTTCAAACATTTCTGGACGTTTTTCAATGGCAAAAATCAATGAATATTGTAAATGCACAAACAGTAATATCTCCGCATTGCAAGGTGCAATTCTGAAATTTTTTGCTTTTTCCTGCTAATCCTAGCATGATAAAGAAGATTCAAAGAG
Source organism: Phyllobates terribilis (assembly GCF_046119375.1). NCBI lineage: Eukaryota > Metazoa > Chordata > Amphibia > Anura > Dendrobatidae > Phyllobates > Phyllobates terribilis. The sequence goes on along the minus strand of NW_027364642.1, from coordinate 84,778 downwards.
AGTGAGATGCCAGCTCTTTTCATTCAGTCAGTAGCTTCAAACATTTCTGGTATATGAATAACATGATGTTTTTCAATGGCAATAATCAATGAATATTGTAAATGCACAAACAGTAATATCTCCACATTGCAAGGTGCAATTCTGAAATTTTTTGCTTTTTCCTGCTAATCCTAGCATGATAAAGAAGATTCAAAGAGAGTGAGATGCCAGCTCTTTTCATTCAGTCAGTAGCTTCAAACATTTCTGGTATATGAATAACATGATATTTTTCAATGGCAAATATCAATGAATATTGTAAATGCACAAACAGTAATTTCTCCGCATTGCAAGGTGCAATTCTGAAATTTTTTGCTTTTTCCTGCTAATCCTAGCATGATAAAGAAGATTTAAAGAGAGTCAGATGCCAGCTCCTTTCATTCAGTCAGTAGCTTCAAACATTTCAGGACGTTTTTCAATGGCAAAAATCAATGAATATTGTAAATGCACAAACAGTAATATCTCCGCATTGCAAGGTGCAATTCTGAAATTTTTTGCTTTTTCCTGCTAATCCTAGCATGATAAAGAAGATTCAAAGAGAGTGAGATGCCAGCTCTTTTCATTCAGTCAGTAGCTTCAAACATTTCTGGACGTTTTTCAATGGCAAAAATCAATGAATATTGTAACTGCACAAACAGTAATATCTCCGCATTGCAAGGTGCAATTCTGAAATTTTTTGCTTTTTCCTGCTAATCCTAGCATGATAAAGAAGATTCAAAGAGAGTGAGATGCCAGCTCTTTTCATTCAGTCAGTAGCTTCAAACATTTCTGGTATATGAATAACATGATGTTTTTCAATGGCAAAAATCAATGAATATTGTAAATGCACAAACAGTAATATCTCCACATTGCAAGGTGCAATTCTGAAATTTTTTGCTTTTTCCTGCTAATCCTAGCATGATAAAGAAGATTCAAAGAGAGTGAGATGCCAGCTCCTTTCATTCAGTCAGTAGCTTCAAACATTTCTGGACGTTTTTCAATGGCAAAAATCAATGAATATTGTAAATGCACAAACAGTAATTTCTCCGCATTGCAAGGTGCAATTCTGAAATTTTTTGCTTTTTCCTGCTAATCCTAGCATGATAAAGAAGATTCAAAGAGAGTGAGATGCCAGCTCTTTTCATTCAGTCAGTAGCTTCAAACATTTCTGGACGTTTTTCAATGGCAAAAATCAATGAATATTGTAAATGCACAAACAGTAATATCTCCACATTGCAAAGTGCAATTCTGAAATTTTTTACTTTTTCCTGCTAATCCTAGCATGATAAAGAAGATTCAAAGAGAGTGAGATGCCAGCTCTTTTCATTCAGTCAGTAGCTTCAAACATTTCTGGTATATGAATAACGATGTTTTTCAATGGCAAAAATCAATGAATATTGTAAATGCACAAACAGTAATATCTCCACATTGCAAGGTGCAATTCTGAAATTTTTTGCTTTTTCCTGCTAATCCTAGCATGATAAAGAAGATTCAAAGAGAGTGAGATGCCAGCTCTTTTCATTCAGTCAGTAGCTTCAAACATTTCTGGACGTTTTTCAATGGCAAAAATCAATGAATATTGTAAATGCCCAAACAGTAATATCTCCGCATTGCAAGGTGCAATTCTGAAATTTTTTGCTTTTTCCTGCTAACCTAGCATGATAAAGAAGATTCAAAGAGAGTGAGATGCCAGCTCTTTTCATTCAGTCAGTAGCTTCAAACATTTCTGGACATTTTTCAATGGCAAAAATCAATGAATATTATAAATGCACAAACAGTAATTTCTCTGCATTGCAAGGTGCAATTCTGAAATTTTTTGCTTTTTCCTGCTAATCCTAGCATGATAAAGAAGATTCAAAGAGAGTGAGATGCCACCTCTTTTCATTCAGTCAGTAGCTTCAAACATTTCTGGTATATGAATAACATGATGTTTTTCAATGGCAAAAATCAATGAATATTGTAAATGCACAAACAGTAATATCTCCACATTGCAAGGTGCAATTCTGAAATTTTTTGCTTTTTCCTGCTAATCCTAGCATGATAAAGAAGATTCAAAGAGAGTGAGATGCCCTCTCCTTTCATTCAGTCAGTAGCTTCAAACATTTCTGGACGTTTTTCAATGGCAAAAATCAATGAATATTGTAAATGCACAAACAGTAATATCTCCGCATTGCAAGGTGCAATTCTGAAATTTTTTGCTTTTTCCTGCTAATCCTAGCATGATAAAGAAGATTCAAAGAGAGTGAGATGCCAGCTCTTTTCATTCAGTCAGTAGCTTCAAACATTTCTGGACGTTTTTCAATGGCAAAAATCAATGAATATTGTAAATGCACAAACAGTAATATCTCCGCATTGCAAGGTGCAATTCTGAAATTTTTTGCTTTTTCCTGCTAATCCTAGCATGATAAAGAAGATTCAAAGAGAGTGAGATGCCAGCTCTTTTCATTCAGTCAGTAGCTTCAAACATTTCTGGTATATGAATAACATGATGTTTTTCAATGGCAAAAATCAATGAATATTGTAAATGCACAAACAGTAATTTCTCCGCATTGCAAGGTGCAATTCTGAAATTTTTTGCTTTTTCCTGCTAATCCTAGCATGATAAAGAAGATTCAAAGAGAGTGAGATGCCAGCTCCTTTCATTCAGTCAGTAGCTTCAAACATTTCTGGACGTTTTTCAATGGCAAAAATCAATGCATATTGTAAATGCACAAACAGTAATTTCTCCGCATTGCAAGGTGCAATTCTGAAATTTTTTGCTTTTTCCTGCTAATCCTAGCATGATAAAGAAGATTCAAAGAGAGTGAGATCCCAGCTCCTTTCATTCAGTCAGTAGCTTCAAACATTTCTGGACGTTTTTCAATGGCAAAAATCAATGAATATTGTAAATGCACAAACAGTAATATCTCCGCATTGCAAGGTGTAATTCTGAAATTTTTTGCTTTTTCCTGCTAATCCTAGCATGATAAAGAAGATTCAAAGAGAGTGAGATGCCAGCTCTTTTCATTCAGTCAGTAGCTTCAAACATTTCTGGATGTTTTTCAATGGCAAAAATCAATGAATATTGTAAATGCACAAACAGTAATTTCTCCGCATTGCAAGGTGCAATTCTGAAATTTTTTGCTTTTTCCTGCTAATCCTAGCATGATAAAGAAGATTCAAAGAGAGTGAGATGCCAGCTCCTTTCATTCAGTCAGTAGCTTCAAACATTTCTGGACGTTTTTCAATGGCAAAAATCAATGAATATTGTAAATGCACAAACAGTAATATCTCCACATTGCAAGGTGCAATTCTGAAATTTTTTGCTTTTTCCTGCTAATCCTAGCATGATAAAGAAGATTCAAAGAGAGTGAGATGCCAGCTCCTTTCATTCAGTCAGTAGCTTCAAACATTTCTGGTATATGAATAACATGATGTTTTTCAATGGCAAAAATCAATGAATATTGTAAATGCACAAACAGTAATATCTCCGCATTGCAAGGTGCAATTCTGAAATTTTTTGCTTTTTCCTGATAATCCTAGCATGATAAAGAAGATTCAAAGAGAGTGAGATGCCAGCTCTTTTCATTCAGTCAGTAGCTTCAAACATTTCTGGACGTTTTTCAATGGCAAAAATCAATGAATATTGTAAATGCACAAACAGTAATATCTCCGCATTGCAAGGTGCAATTCTGAAATTTTTTGCTTTTTCCTGCTAATCCTAGCATGATAAAGAAGATTCAAAGAGAGTGAGAAGCCAGCTCTTTTCATTCAGTTAGTAGCTTCAAACATTTCTGGTATATGAATAACATGTTTTTCAATGGCAAAAATCAATGAATATTGTAAATGCACAAACAGTAATATCTCCACATTGCAAGGTGCAATTCTGAAATTTTTTGCTTTTTCCTGCTAATCCTAGCATGATAAAGAAGATTCAAAGAGAGTGAGATGCCAGCTCCTTTCATTCAGTCAGTAGCTTCAAACATTTCTGGACGTTTTTCAATGGCAAAAATTAATGAATATTGTAAATGCACAAACAGTAATTTCTCCGCATTGCAAGGTGCAATTCTGAAATTTTTTGCTTTTTCCTGCTAATCCTAGCATGATAAAGAAGATTCAAAGAGAGTGAGATGCCAGCTCTTTTCATTCAGTCAGTAGCTTCAAACATTTCTGGACGTTTTTCAATGGCAAAAATCAATGAATATTGTAAATGCACAAACAGTAATTTCTCCGCATTGCAAGGTGCAATTCTGAAATTTTTTGCTTTTTCCTGCTAATCCTAGCATGATAAAGAAGATTCAAAGAGAGTGAGATGCCAGCTCTTTTCATTCAGTCAGTAGCTTCAAACATTTCTGGTATATGAATAACATGATGTTTTTCAATGGCAAAAATCAATGAATATTGTAAATGCACAAACAGTAATATCTCCACATTGCAAGGTGCAATTCTGAAATTTTTTGCTTTTTCCTGCTAATCCTAGCATGATAAAGAAGATTCAAAGAGAGTGAGATGCCAGCTCCTTTCATTCAGTCAGTAGCTTCAAACATTTCTGGACGTTTTTCAATGGCAAAAATCAATGAATATTGTAAATGCACAAACAGTAATTTCTCCGCATTGCAAGGTGCAATTCTGAAATTTTTTGCTTTTTCCTGCTAATCCTAGCATGATAAAGAAGATTCAAAGAGAGTGAGATGCCAGCTCTTTTCATTCAGTCAGTAGCTTCAAACATTTCTGGACGTTTTTCAATGGCAAAAATCAATGAATATTGTAACTGCACAAACAGTAATATCTCCGCATTGCAAGGTGCAATTCTGAAATTTTTTGCTTTTTCCTGCTAATCCTAGCATGATAAAGAAGATTCAAAGAGAGTGAGATGCCAGCTCTTTTCATTCAGTCAGTAGCTTCAAACATTTCTGGTATATGAATAACATGATGTTTTTCAATGGCAAAAATCAATGAATATTGTAAATGCACAAACAGTAATATCTCCACATTGCAAGGTGCAATTCTGAAATTTTTTGCTTTTTCCTGCTAATCCTAGCATGATAAAGAAGATTCAAAGAGAGTGAGATGCCAGCTCCTTTCATTCAGTCAGTAGCTTCAAACATTTCTGGACGTTTTTCAATGGCAAAAATCAATGAATATTGTAAATGCACAAACAGTAATTTCTCCGCATTGCAAGGTGCAATTCTGAAATTTTTTGCTTTTTCCTGCTAATCCTAGCATGATAAAGAAGATTCAAAGAGAGTGAGATGCCAGCTCTTTTCATTCAGTCAGTAGCTTCAAACATTTCTGGACGTTTTTCAATGGCAAAAATCAATGAATATTGTAAATGCACAAACAGTAATATCTCCACATTGCAAAGTGCAATTCTGAAATTTTTTGCTTTTTCCTGCTAATCCTAGCATGATAAAGAAGATTCAAAGAGAGTGAGATGCCAGCTCTTTTCATTCAGTCAGTAGCTTCAAACATTTCTGGTATATGAATAACGATGTTTTTCAATGGCAAAAATCAATGAATATTGTAAATGCACAAACAGTAATATCTCCACATTGCAAGGTGCAATTCTGAAATTTTTTGCTTTTTCCTGCTAATCCTAGCATGATAAAGAAGATTCAAAGAGAGTGAGATGCCAGCTCTTTTCATTCAGTCAGTAGCTTCAAACATTTCTGGACGTTTTTCAATGGCAAAAATCAATGAATATTGTAAATGCCCAAACAGTAATATCTCCGCATTGCAAGGTGCAATTCTGAAATTTTTTGCTTTTTCCTGCTAATCTTAGCATGATAAAGAAGATTCAAAGAGAGTGAGATGCCAGCTCTTTTCATTCAGTCAGTAGCTTCAAACATTTCTGGTATATGAATAACATGATGTTTTTCAATGGCAAAAATCAATGAATATTGTAAATGCACAAACAGTAATATCTCCGCATTGCAAGGTGCAATTCTGAAATTTTTTGCTTTTTCCTGCTAATCCTAGCATGATAAAGAAGATTCAAAGAGAGTGAGATGCCAGCTCTTTTCATTCAGTCAGTAGCTTCAAACATTTCTGGACGTTTTTCAATGGCAAAAATCAATGAATATTGTAAATGCACAAACAGTAATATCTCCGCATTGCAAGGTGCAATTCTGAAATTTTTTGCTTTTTCCTGCTAATCCTAGCATGATAAAGAAGATTCAAAGAGAGTGAGATGCCAGCTCCTTTCATTCAGTCAGTAGCTTCAAACATTTCTGGACGTTTTTCAATGGCAAAAATCAATGAATATTGTAAATGCACAAACAGTAATATCTCCGCATTGCAAGGTGCAATTCTGAAATTTTTCACTTTTTCCTGCTAATCCTAGCATGATAAAGAAGATTCAAAGAGAGTGAGATGCCAGCTCTTTTCATTCAGTCTGTAGCTTCAAACATTTCTGGACGTTTTTCAATGGCAAAAATCAATGAATATTGTAAATGCACAAACAGTAATATCTCCGCATTGCAAGGTGCAATTCTGAAATTTTTTGCTTTTTCCTGCTAATCCTAGCATGATAAAGAAGATTCAAAGAGAGTGAGATGCCAGCTCTTTTCATTCAGTCAGTAGCTTCAAACATTTCTGGTATATGAATAACATGATGTTTTTCAATGGCAAAAATCAATGAATATTGTAAATGCACAAACAGTAATATCTCCACATTGCAAGGTGCAATTCTGAAATTTTTTGCTTTTTCCTGCTAATCCTAGGATGATAAAGAAGATTCAAAGAGAGTGAGATGCCAGCTCCTTTCATTCAGTCAGTAGCTTCAAACATTTCTGGACGTTTTTCAATGGCAAAAATCAATGAATATTGTAAATGCACAAACAGTAATATCTCCGCATTGCAAGGTGCAATTCTGAAATTTTTTGCTTTTTCCTGCTAATCCTAGCATGATAAAGAAGATTCAAAGAGAGTGAGATGCCAGCTCTTTTCATTCAGTCAGTAGCTTCAAACATTTCTGGTATATGAATAACATGATGTTTTTCAATGGCAATAATCAATGAATATTGTAAATGCACAAACAGTAATATCTCCACATTGCAAGGTGCAATTCTGAAATTTTTTGCTTTTTCCTGCTAATCCTAGCATGATAAAGAAGATTCAAAGAGAGTGAGATGCCAGCTCTTTTCATTCAGTCAGTAGCTTCAAACATTTCTGGTATATGAATAACATGATATTTTTCAATGGCAAATATCAATGAATATTGTAAATGCACAAACAGTAATTTCTCCGCATTGCAAGGTGCAATTCTGAAATTTTTTGCTTTTTCCTGCTAATCCTAGCATGATAAAGAAGATTTAAAGAGAGTCAGATGCCAGCTCCTTTCATTCAGTCAGTAGCTTCAAACATTTCAGGACGTTTTTCAATGGCAAAAATCAATGAATATTGTAAATGCACAAACAGTAATATCTCCGCATTGCAAGGTGCAATTCTGAAATTTTTTGCTTTTTCCTGCTAATCCTAGCATGATAAAGAAGATTCAAAGAGAGTGAGATGCCAGCTCTTTTCATTCAGTCAGTAGCTTCAAACATTTCTGGACGTTTTTCAATGGCAAAAATCAATGAATATTGTAACTGCACAAACAGTAATATCTCCGCATTGCAAGGTGCAATTCTGAAATTTTTTGCTTTTTCCTGCTAATCCTAGCATGATAAAGAAGATTCAAAGAGAGTGAGATGCCAGCTCTTTTCATTCAGTCAGTAGCTTCAAACATTTCTGGTATATGAATAACATGATGTTTTTCAATGGCAAAAATCAATGAATATTGTAAATGCACAAACAGTAATATCTCCACATTGCAAGGTGCAATTCTGAAATTTTTTGCTTTTTCCTGCTAATCCTAGCATGATAAAGAAGATTCAAAGAGAGTGAGATGCCAGCTCCTTTCATTCAGTCAGTAGCTTCAAACATTTCTGGACGTTTTTCAATGGCAAAAATCAATGAATATTGTAAATGCACAAACAGTAATTTCTCCGCATTGCAAGGTGCAATTCTGAAATTTTTTGCTTTTTCCTGCTAATCCTAGCATGATAAAGAAGATTCAAAGAGAGTGAGATGCCAGCTCTTTTCATTCAGTCAGTAGCTTCAAACATTTCTGGACGTTTTTCAATGGCAAAAATCAATGAATATTGTAAATGCACAAACAGTAATATCTCCACATTGCAAAGTGCAATTCTGAAATTTTTTACTTTTTCCTGCTAATCCTAGCATGATAAAGAAGATTCAAAGAGAGTGAGATGCCAGCTCTTTTCATTCAGTCAGTAGCTTCAAACATTTCTGGTATATGAATAACGATGTTTTTCAATGGCAAAAATCAATGAATATTGTAAATGCACAAACAGTAATATCTCCACATTGCAAGGTGCAATTCTGAAATTTTTTGCTTTTTCCTGCTAATCCTAGCATGATAAAGAAGATTCAAAGAGAGTGAGATGCCAGCTCTTTTCATTCAGTCAGTAGCTTCAAACATTTCTGGACGTTTTTCAATGGCAAAAATCAATGAATATTGTAAATGCCCAAACAGTAATATCTCCGCATTGCAAGGTGCAATTCTGAAATTTTTTGCTTTTTCCTGCTAATCTTAGCATGATAAAGAAGATTCAAAGAGAGTGAGATGCCAGCTCTTTTCATTCAGTCAGTAGCTTCAAACATTTCTGGTATATGAATAACATGATGTTTTTCAATGGCAAAAATCAATGAATATTGTAAATGCACAAACAGTAATATCTCCGCATTGCAAGGTGCAATTCTGAAATTTTTTGCTTTTTCCTGCTAATCCTAGCATGATAAAGAAGATTCAAAGAGAGTGAGATGCCAGCTCTTTTCATTCAGTCAGTAGCTTCAAACATTTCTGGACGTTTTTCAATGGCAAAAATCAATGAATATTGTAAATGCACAAACAGTAATATCTCCGCATTGCAAGGTGCAATTCTGAAATTTTTTGCTTTTTCCTGCTAATCCTAGCATGATAAAGAAGATTCAAAGAGAGTGAGATGCCAGCTCCTTTCATTCAGTCAGTAGCTTCAAACATTTCTGGACGTTTTTCAATGGCAAAAATCAATGAATATTGTAAATGCACAAACAGTAATATCTCCGCATTGCAAGGTGCAATTCTGAAATTTTTCACTTTTTCCTGCTAATCCTAGCATGATAAAGAAGATTCAAAGAGAGTGAGATGCCAGCTCTTTTCATTCAGTCTGTAGCTTCAAACATTTCTGGACGTTTTTCAATGGCAAAAATCAATGAATATTGTAAATGCACAAACAGTAATATCTCCGCATTGCAAGGTGCAATTCTGAAATTTTTTGCTTTTTCCTGCTAATCCTAGCATGATAAAGAAGATTCAAAGAGAGTGAGATGCCAGCTCTTTTCATTCAGTCAGTAGCTTCAAACATTTCTGGTATATGAATAACATGATGTTTTTCAATGGCAAAAATCAATGAATATTGTAAATGCACAAACAGTAATATCTCCACATTGCAAGGTGCAATTCTGAAATTTTTTGCTTTTTCCTGCTAATCCTAGGATGATAAAGAAGATTCAAAGAGAGTGAGATGCCAGCTCCTTTCATTCAGTCAGTAGCTTCAAACATTTCTGGACGTTTTTCAATGGCAAAAATCAATGAATATTGTAAATGCACAAACAGTAATATCTCCGCATTGCAAGGTGCAATTCTGAAATTTTTTGCTTTTTCCTGCTAATCCTAGCATGATAAAGAAGATTCAAAGAGAGTGAGATGCCAGCTCTTTTCATTCAGTCAGTAGCTTCAAACATTTCTGGTATATGAATAACATGATGTTTTTCAATGGCAATAATCAATGAATATTGTAAATGCACAAACAGTAATATCTCCACATTGCAAGGTGCAATTCTGAAATTTTTTGCTTTTTCCTGCTAATCCTAGCATGATAAAGAAGATTCAAAGAGAGTGAGATGCCAGCTCTTTTCATTCAGTCAGTAGCTTCAAACATTTCTGGTATATGAATAACATGATATTTTTCAATGGCAAATATCAATGAATATTGTAAATGCACAAACAGTAATTTCTCCGCATTGCAAGGTGCAATTCTGAAATTTTTTGCTTTTTCCTGCTAATCCTAGCATGATAAAGAAGATTTAAAGAGAGTCAGATGCCAGCTCCTTTCATTCAGTCAGTAGCTTCAAACATTTCAGGACGTTTTTCAATGGCAAAAATCAATGAATATTGTAAATGCACAAACAGTAATATCTCCGCATTGCAAGGTGCAATTCTGAAATTTTTTGCTTTTTCCTGCTAATCCTAGCATGATAAAGAAGATTCAAAGAGAGTGAGATGCCAGCTCTTTTCATTCAGTCAGTAGCTTCAAACATTTCTGGACGTTTTTCAATGGCAAAAATCAATGAATATTGTAAATGCACAAACAGTAATATCTCCGCATTGCAAGGTGCAATTCTGAAATGTTTTGCTTTTTCCTGCTAATCCTAGCATGATAAAGAAGATTCAAAGAGAGTGAGATGCCAGCTCTTTTCATTCAGTTAGTAGCTTCAAACATTTCTGGTATATGAATAACATGATGTTTTTCAATGGCAAAAATCAATGAATATTGTAAATGCACAAACAGTAATATCTCCGCATTGCAAGGTGCAATTCTGAAATTTTTTGCTTTTTCCTGCTAATCCTAGCATGATAAAGAAGATTCAAAGAGAGTGAGATGGCAGCTCTTTTCATTCAGTCAGTAGCTTCAAACATTTCTGGACGTTTTTCAATGGCAAAAATCAATGAATATTGTAAATGCACAAACAGTAATTTCTCCGCATTGCAAGGTGCAATTCTGAAATTTTTTGCTTTTTCCTGCTAATCCTAGCATGATAAAGAAGATTCAAAGAGAGTGAGATGCCAGCTCTTTTCATTCAGTCAGTAGCTTCAAACATTTCTGGTATATGAATAACATGATGTTTTTCAATGGCAAAAATCAATGAATATTGTAAATGCACAAACAGTAATATCTCCACATTGCAAGGTGCAATTCTGAAATTTTTTGCTTTTTCCTGCTAATCCTAGCATGATAAAGAAGATTCAAAGAGAGTGAGATGCCAGCTCTTTTCATTCAGTCAGTAGCTTCAAACATTTCTGGACGTTTTTCAATGGCAAAAATCAATGAATATTGTAAATGCACAAACAGTAATATCTCCGCATTGCAAGGTGCAATTCTGAAATTTTTTGCTTTTTCCTGCTAATCCTAGCATGATAAAGAAGATTCAAAGAGAGTGAGATGCCAGCTCTTTTCATTCAGTCAGTAGCTTCAAACATTTCTGGACGTTTTTCAATGGCAAAAATCAATGAATATTGTAAATGCACAAACAGTAATTTCTCCGCATTGCAAGGTGCAATTCTGAAATTTTTTGCTTTTTCCAGCTAATCCTAGCATGATAAAGAAGATTCAAAGAGAGTGAGATGCCAGCTCCTTTCATTCAGTCAGTAGCTTCAAACATTTCTGGACGTTTTTCAATGGCAAAAATCAATGAATATTGTAAATGCACAAACAGTAATATCTCCACATTGCAAGGTGCAATTCTGAAATTTTTTGCTTTTTCCTGCTAATCCTGGCATGATAAAGAAGATTCAAAGAGAGTGAGATGCCAGCTCTTTTCATTCAGTCAGTAGCTTCAAACATTTCTGGTATATGAATAACATGATGTTTTTCAATGGCAAAAATCAATGAATATTGTAAATGCACAAACAGTAATTTCTCCGCATTGCAAAGTGCAATTCTGAAATTTTTTGCTTTTTCCTGCTAATCCTGGCATGATAAAGATGAGTCAAAGAGAGTGAGATGCCAGCTCTTTTCATTCAGTCAGTAGCTTCAAACATTTCTGGTATATGAATAACATGATGTTTTTCAATGGCAAAAATCAATGAATATTGTAAATGCACAAACAGTAATTTCTCCGCATTGCAAGGTGCAATTCTGAAATTTTTTGCTTTTTCCTGCTAATCCTGGCATGATAAAGAAGATTCAAAGAGAGTGAGATGCCAGCTCTTTTCATTCAGTCAGTAGCTTCAAACATTTCTGGTATATGAATAACATGTTTTTCAATGGCAAAAATCAATGAATATTGTAAATGCACAAACAGTAATATCTCCGCATTGCAAGGTGCAATTCTGAAATTTTTTGCTTTTTCCTGCTAATCCTAGCATGATAAAGAAGATTCAAAGAGAGTGAGATGCCAGCTCCTTTCATTCAGTCAGTAGCTTCAAACATTTCTGGACGTTTTTCAATGGCAAAAATCAATGAATATTGTAAATGCACAAACAGTAATATCTCTGCATTGCAAGGTGCAATTCTGAAATTTTTTGCTTTTTCCTGCTAATCCTAGCATGATAAAGAAGATTCAAAGAGAGTGAGATGCCAGCTCTTTTCATTCAGTCAGTAGCTTCAAATATTTCTGGACGTTTTTCAATGGCAAAAATCAATGAATATTGTAAATGCACAAAGAGTAATTTCTCCTCATTGCAAGGTGCAATTCTGAAATTTTTTGCTTTTTCCTGCTAATCCTAGCATGATAAAGAAGATTCAAAGAGAGTGAGATGCCAGCTCTTTTCATTCAGTCAGTAGCTTCAAACATTTCTGGACGTTTTTCAATGGCAAAAATCAATGAATATTGTAAATGCACAAACAGTAATATCTCCGCATTGCAAGGTGCAATTCTGAATTTTTTTGCTTTTTCCTGCTAATCCTAGCATGATAAAGAAGATTCAAAGAGAGTGAGATGCCAGCTCTTTTCATTCAGTCAGTAGCTTCAAACATTTCTGGTATATGAATAACATGATGTTTTTCAATGGCAAAAACCAATGAATATTGTAAATGCACAAACAGTAATATCTCCGCATTACAAGGTGCAATTCTGAAATTTTTTGCTTTTTCCTGCTAATCCTAGCATGATAAAGAAGATTCAAATAGAGTGAGATGCCAGCTCTTTTCATTCAGTCAGTAGCTTCAAACAATTCTGGACGTTTTTCAATGGCAAAAATCAATGAATATTGTAAATGCACAAACAGTAATTTCTCCGCATTGCAAGGTGCAATTCTGAAATTTTTTGCTTTTTCCTGCTAATCCTAGCATGATAAAGAAGATTCAAAGAGAGTGAGATGCCAGCTCTTTTCATTCAGTCAGTAGCTTCAAACATTTCTGGACGTTTTTCAATGGCAAAAATCAATGAATATTGTAAATGCACAAACAGTAATTTCTCCGCATTGCAAGGTGCAATTCTGAAATTTTTTGCTTTTTCCAGCTAATCCTAGCATGATAAAGAAGATTCAAAGACAGTGAGATGCCAGCTCCTTTCATTCAGTCAGTAGCTTCAAACATTTCTGGACGTTTTTCAATGGCAAAAATCAATGAATATTGTAAATGCACAAACAGTAATATCTCCGCATTGCAAGGTGCAATTCTGAAATTTTTTGCTTTTTCCTGCTAATCCTAGCATGATAAAGAAGATTCAAAGAGAGTGAGATGCCAGCTCTTTTCATTCAGTCAGTAGCTTCAAACATTTCTGGACGTTTTTCAATGGCAAAAATCAATGAATATTGTAAATACACAAACAGTAATTTCTCCGCATTGCAAGGTGCAATTCTGAAATTTTTTGCTTTTTCCTGCTAATCCTAGCATGATAAAGAAGATTCAAAGAGAGTGAGATGCCAGCTCTTTTCAATCAGTCAGTAGCTTCAAACATTTCTGGTATATGAATAACATGATGTTTTTCAATGGCAAAAATCAATGAATATTGTAAATGCACAAACAGTAATATCTCCGCATTGCAAGGTGCAATTCTGAAATTTTTTGCTTTTTCCTGCTAATCCTAGCATGATAAAGAAGATTCAAAGAGAGTGAGATGCCAGCTCTTTTCATTCAGTCAGTAGCTTCAAACATTTCTGGTATATGAATAACATGATGTTTTTCAATGGCAATAATCAATGAATATTGTAAATGCACAAACAGTAATATCTCCACATTGCAAGGTGCAATTCTGAAATTTTTTGCTTTTTCCTGCTAATCCTAGCATGATAAAGAAGATTCAAAGAGAGTGAGATGCCAGCTCTTTTCATTCAGTCAGTAGCTTCAAACATTTCTGGTATATGAATAACATGATATTTTTCAATGGCAAATATCAATGAATATTGTAAATGCACAAACAGTAATTTCTCCGCATTGCAAGGTGCAATTCTGAAATTTTTTGCTTTTTCCTGCTAATCCTAGCATGATAAAGAAGATTTAAAGAGAGTGAGATGCCAGCTCCTTTCATTCAGTCAGTAGCTTCAAACATTTCTGGACGTTTTTCAATGGCAAAAATCAATGAATATTGTAAATGCACAAACAGTAATATCTCCGCATTGCAAGGTGCAATTCTGAAATTTTTTGCTTTTTCCTGCTAATCCTAGCATGATAAAGAAGATTCAAAGAGAGTGAGATGCCAGCTCTTTTCATTCAGTCAGTAGCTTCAAACATTTCTGGACGTTTTTCAATGGCAAAAATCAATGAATATTGTAAATGCACAAACAGTAATATCTCCGCATTGCAAGGTGCAATTCTGAAATTTTTTGCTTTTTCCTGCTAATCCTAGCATGATAAAGAAGATTCAAAGAGAGTGAGATGCCAGCTCTTTTCATTCAGTCAGTAGCTTCAAACATTTCTGGTATATGAATAACATGATGTTTTTCAATGGCAAAAATCAATGAATATTGTAAATGCACAAACAGTAATATCTCCGCATTGCAAGGTGCAATTCTGAAATTTTTTGCTTTTTCCTGCTAATCCTAGCATGATAAAGAAGATTCAAAGAGAGTGAGATGGCAGCTCTTTTCATTCAGTCAGTAGCTTCAAACATTTCTGGACGTTTTTCAATGGCAAAAATCAATGAATATTGTAAATGCACAAACAGTAATTTCTCCGCATTGCAAGGTGCAATTCTGAAATTTTTTGCTTTTTCCTGCTAATCCTAGCATGATAAAGAAGATTCAAAGAGAGTGAGATGCCAGCTCTTTTCATTCAGTCAGTAGCTTCAAACATTTCTGGTATATGAATAACATGATGTTTTTCAATGGCAAAAATCAATGAATATTGTAAATGCACAAACAGTAATATCTCCACATTGCAAGGTGCAATTCTGAAATTTTTTGCTTTTTCCTGCTAATCCTAGCATGATAAAGAAGATTCAAAGAGAGTGAGATGCCAGCTCTTTTCATTCAGTCAGTAGCTTCAAACATTTCTGGACGTTTTTCAATGGCAAAAATCAATGAATATTGTAAATGCACAAACAGTAATATCTCCGCATTGCAAGGTGCAATTCTGAAATTTTTTGCTTTTTCCTGCTAATCCTAGCATGATAAAGAAGATTCAAAGAGAGTGAGATGCCAGCTCTTTTCATTCAGTCAGTAGCTTCAAACATTTCTGGACGCTTTTCAATGGCAAAAATCAATGAATATTGTAAATGCACAAACAGTAATTTCTCCGCATTGCAAGGTGCAATTCTGAAATTTTTTGCTTTTTCCAGCTAATCCTAGCATGATAAAGAAGATTCAAAGAGAGTGAGATGCCAGCTCCTTTCATTCAGTCAGTAGCTTCAAACATTTCTGGACGTTTTTCAATGGCAAAAATCAATGAATATTGTAAATGCACAAACAGTAATATCTCCACATTGCAAGGTGCAATTCTGAAATTTTTTGCTTTTTCCTGCTAATCCTGGCATGATAAAGAAGATTCAAAGAGAGTGAGATGCCAGCTCTTTTCATTCAGTCAGTAGCTTCAAACATTTCTGGTATATGAATAACATGATGTTTTTCAATGGCAAAAATCAATGAATATTGTAAATGCACAAACAGTAATTTCTCCGCATTGCAAAGTGCAATTCTGAAAATTTTTGCTTTTTCCTGCTAATCCTGGCATGATAAAGATGAGTCAAAGAGAGTGAGATGCCAGCTCTTTTCATTCAGTCAGTAGCTTCAAACATTTCTGGTATATGAATAACATGATGTTTTTCAATGGCAAAAATCAATGAATATTGTAAATGCACAAACAGTAATTTCTCCGCATTGCAAGGTGCAATTCTGAAATTTTTTGCTTTTTCCTGCTAATCCTGGCATGATAAAGAAGATTCAAAGAGAGTGAGATGCCAGCTCTTTTCATTCAGTCAGTAGCTTCAAACATTTCTGGTATATGAATAACATGTTTTTCAATGGCAAAAATCAATGAATATTGTAAATGCACAAACAGTAATATCTCCGCATTGCAAGGTGCAATTCTGAAATTTTTTGCTTTTTCCTGCTAATCCTAGCATGATAAAGAAGATTCAAAGAGAGTGAGATGCCAGCTCCTTTCATTCAGTCAGTAGCTTCAAACATTTCTGGACGTTTTTCAATGGCAAAAATCAATGAATATTGTAAATGCACAAACAGTAATATCTCTGCATTGCAAGGTGCAATTCTGAAATTTTTTGCTTTTTCCTGCTAATCCTAGCATGATAAAGAAGATTCAAAGAGAGTGAGATGCCAGCTCTTTTCATTCAGTCAGTAGCTTCAAACATTTCTGGACGTTTTTCAATGGCAAAAATCAATGAATATTGTAAATGCACAAACAGTAATTTCTCCTCATTGCAAGGTGCAATTCTGAAATTTTTTGCTTTTTCCTGCTAATCCTAGCATGATAAAGAAGATTCAAAGAGAGTGAGATGCCAGCTCTTTTCATTCAGTCAGTAGCTTCAAACATTTCTGGACGTTTTTCAATGGCAAAAATCAATGAATATTGTAAATGCACAAACAGTAATATCTCCGCATTGCAAGGTGCAATTCTGAATTTTTTTTGCTTTTTCCTGCTAATCCTAGCATGATAAAGAAGATTCAAAGAGAGTGAGATGCCAGCTCTTTTCATTCAGTCAGTAGCTTCAAACATTTCTGGTATATGAATAACATGATGTTTTTCAATTGCAAAAATCAATGAATATTGTAAATGCACAAACAGTAATATCTCCGCATTGCAAGGTGCAATTCTGAAATTTTTTGCTTTTTCCTGCTAATCCTAGCATGATAAAGAAGATTCAAATAGAGTGAGATGCCAGCTCTTTTCATTCAGTCAGTAGCTTCAAACATTTCTGGACATTTTTCAATGGCAAAAATCAATGAATATTGTAAATGCACAAACAGTAATTTCTCCGCATTGCAAGGTGCAATTCTGAAATTTTTTGCTTTTTCCTGCTAATCCTAGCATGATAAAGAAGATTCAAAGAGAGTGAGATGCCAGCTCTTTTCATTCAGTCAGTAGCTTCAAACATTTCTGGACGTTTTTCAATGGCAAAAATCAATGAATATTGTAAATGCACAAACAGTAATTTCTCCGCATTGCAAGGTGCAATTCTGAAATTTTTTGCTTTTTCCAGCTAATCCTAGCATGATAAAGAAGATTCAAAGAGAGTGAGATGCCAGCTCCTTTCATTCAGTCAGTAGCTTCAAACATTTCTGGACGTTTTTCAATGGCAAAAATCAATGAATATTGTAAATGCACAAACAGTAATATCTCCACATTGCAAGGTGCAATTCTGAAATTTTTTGCTTTTTCCTGCTAATCCTGGCATGATAAAGAAGATTCAAAGAGAGTGAGATGCTAGCTCTTTTCATTCAGTCAGTAGCTTCAAACATTTCTGGTATATGAATAACATGATGTTTTTCAATGGCAAAAATCAATGAATATTGTAAATGCACAAACAGTAATTTCTCCGCATTGCAAAGTGCAATTCTGAAATTTTTTGCTTTTTCCTGCTAATCCTGGCATGATAAAGAAGATTCAAAGAGAGTGAGATGCCAGCTCTTTTCATTCAGTCAGTAGCTTCAAACATTTCTGGTATATGAATAACATGATGTTTTTCAATGGCAAAAATCAATGAATATTGTAAATGCACAAACAGTAATTTCTCCGCATTGCAAGGTGCAATTCTGAAATTTTTTGCTTTTTCCTGCTAATCCTGGCATGATAAAGAAGATTCAAAGAGAGTGAGATGCCAGCTCTTTTCATTCAGTCAGTAGCTTCAAACATTTCTGGTATATGAATAACATGTTTTTCAATGGCAAAAATCAATGAATATTGTAAATGCACAAACAGTAATATCTCCGCATTGCAAGGTGCAATTCTGAAATTTTTTGCTTTTTCCTTCTAATCCTAGCATGATAAAGAAGATTCAAAGAGAGTGAGATGCCAGCTCCTTTCTTTCAGTCAGTAGCTTCAAACATTTCTGGACGTTTTTCAATGGCAAAAATCAATGAATATTGTAAATGCACAAACAGTAATATCTCTGCATTGCAAGGTGCAATTCTGAAATTTTTTGCTTTTTCCTGCTAATCCTAGCATGATAAAGAAGATTCAAAGAGAGTGAGATGCCAGCTCTTTTCATTCAGTCAGTAGCTTCAAACATTTCTGGTATATGAATAACATGATGTTTTTCAATGGCAAAAATCAATGAATATTGTAAATGCACAAACAGTAATATCTCCGCATTGCAAGGTGCAATTCTGAAATTTTTTGCTTTTTCCTGCTAATCCTAGCATGATAAAGAAGATTCAAATAGAGTGAGATGCCAGCTCTTTTCATTCAGTCAGTAGCTTCAAACATTTCTGGACGTTTTTCAATGGCAAAAATCAATGAATATTGTAAATGCACAAACAGTAATTTCTCCGCATTGCAAGGTGCAATTCTGAAATTTTTTGCTTTTTCCTGCTAATCCTAGCATGATAAAGAAGATTCAAAGAGAGTGAGATGCCAGCTCTTTTCATTCAGTCAGTAGCTTCAAACATTTCTGGTATATGAATAACATGATGTTTTTCAATGGCAAAAATCAATGAATATTGTAAATGCACAAACAGTAATATCTCCACATTGCAAGGTGCAATTCTGAAATTTTTTGCTTTTTCCTGCTAATCCTAGCATGATAAAGAAGATTCAAAGAGAGTGAGATGCCAGCTCCTTTCATTCAGTCAGTAGCTTCAAACATTTCTGGACGTTTTTCAATTGCAAAAATCAATGAATATTGTAAATGCACAAACAGTAATTTCTCCGCATTGCAAGGTGCAATTCTGAAATTTTTTGCTTTTTCCTGCTAACCTAGCATGATAAAGAAGATTCAAAGAGAGTGAGATGCCAGCTCTTTTCATTCAGTCAGTAGCTTCAAACATTTCTGGACGTTTTTCAATGGCAAAAATCAATGAATATTGTAAATGCACAAAAAGTAATTTCTCCGCATTGCAAGGTGCAATTCTGAAATTTTTTGCTTTTTCCTGCTAATCCTAGCATGATAAAGAAGATTCAAAGAGAGTGAGATGCCACCTCTTTTCATTCAGTCAGTAGCTTCAAACATTTCTGGTATATGAATAACATGATGTTTTTCAATGGCAAAAATCAATGAATATTGTAAATGCACAAACAGTAATATCTCCACATTGCAAGGTGCAATTCTGAAATTTTTTGCTTTTTCCTGCTAATCCTAGCATGATAAAGAAGATTCAAAGAGAGTGAGATGCCCTCTCCTTTCATTCAGTCAGTAGCTTCAAACATTTCTGGACGTTTTTCAATGGCAAAAATCAATGAATATTGTAAATGCACAAACAGTAATATCTCCGCATTGCAAGGTGCAATTCTGAAATTTTTTGCTTTTTCCTGCTAATCCTAGCATGATAAAGAAGATTCAAAGAGAGTGAGATGCCAGCTCTTTTCATTCAGTCAGTAGCTTCAAACATTTCTGGACGTTTTTCAATGGCAAAAATCAATGAATATTGTAAATGCACAAACAGTAATATCTCCGCATTGCAAGGTGCAATTCTGAAATTTTTTGCTTTTTCCTGCTAATCCTAGCATGATAAAGAAGATTCAAAGAGAGTGAGATGCCAGCTCTTTTCATTCAGTCAGTAGCTTCAAACATTTCTGGTATATGAATAACATGATGTTTTTCAATGGCAAAAATCAATGAATATTGTAAATGCACAAACAGTAATTTCTCCGCATTGCAAGGTGCAATTCTGAAATTTTTTGCTTTTTCCTGCTAATCCTAGCATGATAAAGAAGATTCAAAGAGAGTGAGATGCCAGCTCCTTTCATTCAGTCAGTAGCTTCAAACATTTCTGGACGTTTTTCAATGGCAAAAATCAATGAATATTGTAAATGCAAAAACAGTAATTTCTCCGCATTGCAAGGTGCAATTCTGAAATTTTTTGCTTTTTCCTGCTAATCCTAGCATGATAAAGAAGATTCAAAGAGAGTGAGATGCCAGCTCCTTTCATTCAGTCAGTAGCTTCAAACATTTCTGGACGTTTTTCAATGGCAAAAATCAATGAATATTGTAAATGCACAAACAGTAATATCTCCGCATTGCAAGGTGCAATTCTGAAATTTTTTGCTTTTTCCTGCTAATCCTAGCATGATAAAGAAGATTCAAAGAGAGTGAGATGCCAGCTCTTTTCATTCAGTCAGTAGCTTCAAACATTTCTGGACGTTTTTCAATGGCAAAAATCAATGAATATTGTAAATGCACAAACAGTAATTTCTCCGCATTGCAAGGTGCAATTCTGAAATTTTTTGCTTTTTCCTGCTAATCGTAGCATGATAAAGAAGATTCAAAGAGAGTGAGATGCCAGCTCCTTTCATTCAGTCAGTAGCTTCAAACATTTCTGGACGTTTTTCAATGGCAAAAATCAATGAATATTGTAAATGCACAAACAGTAATATCTCCACATTGCAAGGTGCAATTCTGAAATTTTTTGCTTTTTCCTGCTAATCCTAGCATGATAAAGAAGATTCAAAGAGAGTGAGATGCCAGCTCCTTTCATTCAGTCAGTAGCTTCAAACATTTCTGGTATATGAATAACATGATGTTTTTCAATGGCAAAAATCAATGAATATTGTAAATGCACAAACAGTAATATCTCCGCATTGCAAGGTGCAATTCTGAAATTTTTTGCTTTTTCCTGCTAATCCTAGCATGATAAAGAAGATTCAAAGAGAGTGAGATGCCAGCTCTTTTCATTCAGTTAGTAGCTTCAAACATTTCTGGTATATGAATAACATGTTTTTCAATGGCAAAAATCAATGAATATTGTAAATGCACAAACAGTAATATCTCCACATTGCAAGGTGCAATTCTGAAATTTTTTGCTTTTTCCTGCTAATCCTAGCATGATAAAGAAGATTCAAAGAGAGTGAGATGCCAGCTCCTTTCATTCAGTCAGTAGCTTCAAACATTTCTGGACGTTTTTCAATGGCAAAAATCAATGAATATTGTAAATGCACAAACAGTAATTTCTCCGCATTGCAAGGTGCAATTCTGAAATTTTTTGCTTTTTCCTGCTAATCCTAGCATGATAAAGAAGATTCAAAGAGAGTGAGATGCCAGCTCTTTTCATTCAGTCAGTAGCTTCAAACATTTCTGGACGTTTTTCAATGGCAAAAATCAATGAATATTGTAAATGCACAAACAGTAATTTCTCCGCATTGCAAGGTGCAATTCTGAAATTTTTTGCTTTTTCCTGCTAATCCTAGCATGATAAAGAAGATTCAAAGAGAGTGAGATGCCAGCTCTTTTCATTCAGTCAGTAGCTTCAAACATTTCTGGTATATGAATAACATGATGTTTTTCAAAGGCAAAAATCAATGAATATTGTAAATGCACAAACAGTAATATCTCCACATTGCAAGGTGCAATTCTGAAATTTTTTGCTTTTTCCTGCTAATCCTAGCATGATAAAGAAGATTCAAAGAGAGTGAGATGCCAGCTCCTTTCATTCAGTCAGTAGCTTCAAACATTTCTGGACGTTTTTCAATGGCAAAAATCAATGAATATTGTAAATGCACAAACAGTAATTTCTCCGCATTGCAAGGTGCAATTCTGAAATTTTTTGCTTTTTCCTGCTAATCCTAGCATGATAAAGAAGATTCAAAGAGAGTGAGATGCCAGCTCTTTTCATTCAGTCAGTAGCTTCAAACATTTCTGAACGTTTTTCAATGGCAAAAATCAATGAATATTGTAAATGCACAAACAGTAATATCTCCGCATTGCAAGGTGCAATTCTGAAATTTTTTGCTTTTTCCTGCTAATCCTAGCATGATAAAGAACATTCAAAGAGAGTGAGATGCCAGCTCTTTTCATTCAGTCAGTAGCTTCAAACATTTCTGGTATATGAATAACATGATGTTTTTCAATGGCAAAAATCAATGAATATTGTAAATGCACAAACAGTAATATCTCCACATTGCAAGGTGCAATTCTGAAATTTTTTGCTTTTTCCTGCTAATCCTAGCATGATAAAGAAGATTCAAAGAGAGTGAGATGCCAGCTCCTTTCATTCAGTCAGTAGCTTCAAACATTTCTGGACGTTTTTCAATGGCAAAAATCAATGAATATTGTAAATGCACAAACAGTAATTTCTCCGCATTGCAAGGTGCAATTCTGAAATTTTTTGCTTTTTCCTGCTAATCCTAGCATGATAAAGAAGATTCAAAGAGAGTGAGATGCCAGCTCTTTTCATTCAGTCAGTAGCTTCAAACATTTCTGGACGTTTTTCAATGGCAAAAATCAATGAATATTGTAAATGCACAAACAGTAATTTCTCCGCATTGCAAGGTGCAATTCTGAAATTTTTTGCTTTTTCCTGCTAATCCTAGCATGATAAAGAAGATTCAAAGAGAGTGAGATGCCAGCTCTTTTCATTCAGTCAGTAGCTTCAAACATTTCTGGTATATGAATAACATGATGTTTTTAAATGGCAAAAATCAATGAATATTGTAAATGCACAAACAGTAATATCTCCACATTGCAAGGTGCAATTCTGAAATTTTTTGCTTTTTCCTGCTAATCCTAGCATGATAAAGAAGATTCAAAGAGAGTGAGATGCCAGCTCCTTTCATTCAGTCAGTAGCTTCAAACATTTCTGGACGTTTTTCAATGGCAAAAATCAATGAATAT
This sequence comes from Phyllobates terribilis, assembly GCF_046119375.1. Taxonomy (NCBI): domain Eukaryota; kingdom Metazoa; phylum Chordata; class Amphibia; order Anura; family Dendrobatidae; genus Phyllobates; species Phyllobates terribilis. Next base: position 61,795 of record NW_027364642.1, on the reverse strand, counting down.
TGTAAATGCACAAACAGTAATTTCTCCGCATTGCAAGGTGCAATTCTGAAATTTTTTGCTTTTTCCTGCTAATCCTAGCATGATAAAGAAGATTCAAAGAGAGTGAGATGCCAGCTCTTTTCATTCAGTCAGTAGCTTCAAACATTTCTGGACGTTTTTCAATGGCAAAAATCAATGAATATTGTAAATGCACAAACAGTAATATCTCCACATTGCAAGGTGCAATTCTGAAATTTTTTGCTTTTTCCTGCTAATCCTAGCATGATAAAGAAGATTCAAAGAGAGTGAGATGCCAGCTCTTTTCATTCAGTCAGTAGCTTCAAACATTTCTAGTATATGAATAACGATGTTTTTCAATGGCAAAAATCAATGAATATTGTAAATGCACAAACAGTAATATCTCCACATTGCAAGGTGCAATTCTGAAATTTTTTGCTTTTTCCTGCTAATCCTAGCATGATAAAGAAGATACAAAGAGAGTGAGATGCCAGCTCTTTTCATTCAGTCAGTAGCTTCAAACATTTCTGGACGTTTTTCAATGGCGAAAATCAATGAATATTGTAAATGCCCAAACAGTAATATCTCCGCATTGCAAGGTGCAATTCTGAAATTTTTTGCTTTTTCCTGCTAATCTTAGCATGATAAAGAAGATTCAAAGAGAGTGAGATGCCAGCTCTTTTCATTCAGTCAGTAGCTTCAAACATTTCTGGTATATGAATAACATGATGTTTTTCAATGGCAAAAATCAATGAATATTGTAAATGCACAAACAGTAATATCTCCGCATTGCAAGGTGCAATTCTGAAATTTTTTGCTTTTTCCTGCTAATCCTAGCATGATAAAGAAGATTCAAAGAGAGTGAGATGCCAGCTCTTTTCATTCAGTCAGTAGCTTCAAACATTTCTGGACGTTTTTCAATGGCAAAAATCAATGAATATTGTAAATGCACAAACAGTAATATCTCCGCATTGCAAGGTGCAATTCTGAAATTTTTTGCTTTTTCCTGCTAATCCTAGCATGATAAAGAAGATTCAAAGAGAGTGAGATGCCAGCTCTTTTCATTCAGTCAGTAGCTTCAAACATTTCTGGTATATGAATAACATGATGTTTTTCAATGGCAAAAATCAATGAATATTGTAAATGCACAAACAGTAATATCTCCGCATTGCAAGGTGCAATTCTGAAATTTTTTGCTTTTTCCTGCTAATCCTAGCATGATAAAGAAGATTCAAAGAGAGTGAGATGCCAGCTCTTTTCATTCAGTCAGTAGCTTCAAACATTTCTGGACGTTTTTCAATGGCAAAAATCAATGAATATTGTAAATGCACAAACAGTAATATCTCTGCATTGCAAGGTGCAATTCTGAAATTTTTTGCTTTTTACTGCTAATCCTAGCATGATAAAGAAGATTCAAAGAGAGTGAGATGCCAGCTCCTTTCATTCAGTCAGTAGCTTCAACCATTTCTGGACGTTTTTCAATGGCAAAAATCAATGAATATTGTAAATGCACAAACAGTAATTTCTCCGCATTGCAAGGTGCAATTCTGAAATTTTTTGCTTTTTCCTGCTAATCCTAGCATGATAAAGAAGATTCAAAGAGAGTGAGATGCCAGCTCCTTTCATTCAGTCAGTAGCTTCAAACATTTCTGGACGTTTTTCAATGGCAAAAATCAATGAATATTGTAAATGCACAAACAGTAATATCTCCGCATTGCAAGGTGCAATTCTGAAATTTTTCGCTTTTTCCTGCTAATCCTAGCATGATAAAGAAGATTCAAAGAGAGTGAGATGCCAGCTCTTTTCATTCAGTCTGTAGCTTCAAACATTTCTGGACGTTTTTCAATGGCAAAAATCAATGAATATTGTAAATGCACAAACAGTAATATCTCCGCATTGCAAGGTGCAATTCTGAAATTTTTTGCTTTTTCCTGCTAATCCTAGCATGATAAAGAAGATTCAAAGAGAGTGAGATGCCAGCTCTTTTCATTCAGTCAGTAGCTTCAAACATTTCTGGTATATGAATAACATGATGTTTTTCAATGGCAAAAATCAATGAATATTGTAAATGCACAAACAGTAATATCTCCACATTGCAAGGTGCAATTCTGAAATTTTTTGCTTTTTCCTGCTAATCCTAGGATGATAAAGAAGATTCAAAGAGAGTGAGATGCCAGCTCCTTTCATTCAGTCAGTAGCTTCAAACATTTCTGGACTTTTTTCAATGGCAAAAATCAATGAATATTGTAAATGCACAAACAGTAATATCTCCGCATTGCAAGGTGCAATTCTGAAATTTTTTGCTTTTTCCTGCTAATCCTAGCATGATAAAGAAGATTCAAAGAGAGTGAGATGCCAGCTCTTTTCATTCAGTCAGTAGCTTCAAACATTTCTGGACGTTTTTCAATGGCAAAAATCAATGAATATTGTAAATACACAAACAGTAATTTCTCCGCATTGCAAGGTGCAATTCTGAAATTGTTTGCTTTTTCCTGCTAATCCTAGCATGATAAAGAAGATTCAAAGAGAGTGAGATGCCAGCTCTTTTCATTCAGTCAGTAGCTTCAAACATTTCTGGTATATGAATAACATGATGTTTTTCAATGGCAAAAATCAATGAATATTGTAAATGCACAAACAGTAATATCTCCACATTGCAAGGTGCAATTCTGAAATTTTTTGCTTTTTCCTGCTAATCCTAGCATGATAAAGAAGATTCAAAGAGAGTGAGATGCCAGCTCTTTTCATTCAGTCAGTAGCTTCAAACATTTCTGGTATATGAATAACATGATATTTTTCAATGGCAAATATCAATGAATATTGTAAATGCACAAACATTAATTTCTCCGCATTGCAAGGTGCAATTCTGAAATTTTTTGCTTTTTCCTGCTAATCCTAGCATGATAAAGAAGATTTAAATAGAGTGAGATGCCAGCTCCTTTCATTCAGTCAGTAGCTTCAAACATTTCTGGACGTTTTTCAATGGCAAAAATCAATGAATATTGTAAATGCACAAACAGTAATATCTCCACATTGCAAGGTGCAATTCTGAAATTTTTTGCTTTTTCCTGCTAATCCTAGCATGATAAAGAAGATTCATAGAGAGTGAGATGCCAGCTCCTTTCATTCAGTCAGTAGCTTCAAACATTTCTGGACGTTTTTCAATGGCAAAAATCAATGAATATTGTAAATGCACAAACAGTAATATCTCCGCATTGCAAGGTGCAATTCTGAAATTTTTTGCTTTTTCCTGCTAATCCTAGCATGATAAAGAAGATTCAAAGAGAGTGAGATGCCAGCTCTTTTCATTCAGTCAGTAGCTTCAAACATTTCTGGAATATGAATAACATGATGTTTTTCAATGGCAAAAATCAATGAATATTGTAAATGCACAAACAGTAATATCTCCACATTGCAAGGTGCAATTCTGAAATTTTTTGCTTTTTCCTGCTAATCCTAGCATGATAAAGAAGATTCAAAGAGAGTGAGATGCCAGCTCTTTTCATTCAGTCAGTAGCTTCAAACATTTCTGGTATATGAATAACATGATATTTTTCAATGGCAAATATCAATGAATATTGTAAATGCACAAACATTAATTTCTCCGCATTGCAAGGTGCAATTCTGACATTTTTTGCTTTTTCCTGCTAATCCTAGCATGATAAAGAAGATTTAAATAGAGTGAGATGCCAGCTCCTTTCATTCAGTCAGTAGCTTCAAACATTTCTGGACGTTTTTCAATGGCAAAAATCAATGAATATTGTAAATGCACAAACAGTAATATCTCCACATTGCAAGGTGCAATTCTGAAATTTTTTGCTTTTTCCTGCTAATCCTAGCATGATAAAGAAGATTCATAGAGAGTGAGATGCCAGCTCCTTTCATTCAGTCAGTAGCTTCAAACATTTCTGGACGTTTTTCAATGGCAAAAATCAATGAATATTGTAAATGCACAAACAGTAATTTCTCCGCATTGCAAGGTGCAATTCTGAAATTTTTTGCTTTTTCCTGCTAATCCTAGCATGATAAAGAAGATTCAAAGAGAGTGAGATGCCAGCTCTTTTCATTCAGTCAGTAGCTTCAAACATTTCTGGTATATGAATAACATGATGTTTTTCAATGGCAAAAATCAATGAATATTGTAAATGCACAAACAGTAATATCTCCACATTGCAAGGTGCAATTCTGAAATTTTTTGCTTTTTCCTGCTAATCCTAGCATGATAAAGAAGATTCAAAGAGAGTGAGATGCCAGCTCCTTTCATTCAGTCAGTAGCTTCAAACATTTCTGGACGTTTTTCAATGGCAAAAATCAATGAATATTGTAAATGCACAAACAGTAATTTCTCCGCATTGCAAGGTGCAATTCTGAAATTTTTTGCTTTTTCCTGCTAATCCTAGCATGATAAAGAAGATTCAAAGAGAGTGAGATGCCAGCTCTTTTCATTCAGTCAGTAGCTTCAAACATTTCTGGACGTTTTTCAATGGCAAAAATCAATGAATATTGTAAATGCACAAACAGTAATTTCTCCGCATTGCAAGGTGCAATTCTGAAATTTTTTGCTTTTTCCTGCTAATCCTAGCATGATAAAGAAGATTCAAAGAGAGTGAGATGCCAGCTCTTTTCATTCAGTCAGTAGCTTCAAACATTTCTGGTATATGAATAACATGATGTTTTTCAATGGCAAAAATCAATGAATATTGTAAATGCACAAACAGTAATATCTCCACATTGCAAGGTGCAATTCTGAAATTTTTTGCTTTTTCCTGCTAATCCTAGCATGATAAAGAAGATTCAAAGAGAGTGAGATTCCAGCTCCTTTCATTCAGTCAGTAGCTTCAAACATTTCTGGACGTTTTTCAATGGCAAAAATCAATGAATATTGTAAATGCACAAACAGTAATTTCTCCGCATTGCAAGGTGCAATTCTGAAATTTTTTGCTTTTTCCTGCTAATCCTAGCATGATAAAGAAGATTCAAAGAGAGTGAGATGCCAGCTCTTTTCATTCAGTCTGTAGCTTCAAACATTTCTGGATGTTTTTCAATGGCAAAAATCAATGAATATTGTAAATGCACAAACAGTAATATCTCCACATTGCAAGGTGCAATTCTGAAATTTTTTGCTTTTTCCTGCTAATCCTAGCATGATAAAGAAGATTCAAAGAGAGTGAGATGCCAGCTCTTTTCATTCAGTCAGTAGCTTCAAACATTTCTGGTATATGAATAACGATGTTTTTCAATGGCAAAAATCAATGAATATTGTAAATGCACAAACAGTAATATCTCCACATTGCAAGGTGCAATTCTGAAATTTTTTGCTTTTTCCTGCTAATCCTAGCATGATAAAGAAGATTCAAAGAGAGTGAGATGCCAGCTCTTTTCATTCAGTCAGTAGCTTCAAAAATTTCTGGACGTTTTTCAATGGCAAAAATCAATGAATATTGTAAATGCCCAAACAGTAATATCTCCTCATTGCAAGGTGCAATTCTGAAATTTTTTGCTTTTTCCTGCTAATCTTAGCATGATAAAGAAGATTCAAAGAGAGTGAGATGCCAGCTCTTTTCATTCAGTCAGTAGCTTCAAACATTTCTGGTATATGAATAACATGATGTTTTTCAATGGCAAAAATCAATGAATATTGTAAATGCACAAACAGTAATATCTCCGCATTGCAAGGTGCAATTCTGAAATTTTTTGCTTTTTCCTGCTAATCCTAGCATGATAAAGAAGATTCAAAGAGAGTGAGATGCCAGCTCTTTTCATTCAGTCAGTAGCTTCAAACATTTCTGGACGTTTTTCAATGGCAAAAATCAATGAATATTGTAAATGCACAAACAGTAATATCTCCGCATTGCAAGGTGCAATTCTGAAATTTTTTGCTTTTTCCTGCTAATCCTAGCATGATAAAGAAGATTCAAAGAGAGTGAGATGCCAGCTCTTTTCATTCAGTCAGTAGCTTCAAACATTTCTGGACGTTTTTCAATGGCAAAAATCAATGAATATTGTAAATGCACAAACAGTAATATCTCCGCATTGCAAGGTGCAATTCTGAAATTTTTTGCTTTTTCCTGCTAATCCTAGCATGATAAAGAAGATTCAAAGAGAGTGAGATGCCAGCTCTTTTCATTCAGTCAGTAGCTTCAAACATTTCTGGTATATGAATAACATGATGTTTTTCAATGGCAAAAATCAATGAATATTGTAAATGCACAAAGAGTAATATCTCCGCATTGCAAGATGCAATTCTGAAATTTTTTGCTTTTTCCTGCTAATCCTAGCATGATAAAGAAGATTCAAAGAGAGTGAGATGCCAGCTCTTTTCATTCAGTCAGTAGCTTCAAACATTTCTGGACGTTTTTCAATGGCAAAAATCAATGAATATTGTAAATGCACAAACAGTAATATCTCCGCATTGCAAGGTGCAATTCTGAAATTTTTTGCTTTTTCCTGCTAATCCTAGCATGATAAAGAAGATTCAAAGAGAGTGAGATGCCAGCTCCTTTCATTCAGTCAGTAGCTTCAACCATTTCTGGACGTTTTTCAATGGCAAAAATCAATTAATATTGTAAATGCACAAACAGTAATTTCTCCGCATTGCAAGGTGCAATTCTGAAATTTTTTGCTTTTTCCTGCTAATCCTAGCATGATAAAGAAGATTCAAAGAGAGTGAGATGCCAGCTCCTTTCATTCAGTCAGTAGCTTCAAACATTTCTGGATGTTTTTCAATGGCAAAAATCAATGAATATTGTAAATGCACAAACAGTAATATCTCCGCATTGCAAGGTGCAATTCTGAAATTTTTCGCTTTTTCCTGCTAATCCTAGCATGATAAAGAAGATTCAAAGAGAGTGAGATGCCAGCTCTTTTCATTCAGTCTGTAGCTTCTAACATTTCTGGACGTTTTTCAATGGCAAAAATCAATGAATATTGTAAATGCACAAACAGTAATATCTCCGCATTGCAAGGTGCAATTCTGAAATTTTTTGCTTTTTCCTGCTAATCCTAGCATGATAAAGAAGATTCAAAGAGAGTGAGATGCCAGCTCTTTTCATTCAGTCAGTAGCTTCAAACATTTCTGGTATATGAATAACATGATGTTTTTCAATGGCAAAAATCAATGAATATTGTAAATGCACAAACAGTAATATCTCCACATTGCAAGGTGCAATTCTGAAATTTTTTGCTTTTTCCTGCTAATCCTAGGATGATAAAGAAGATTCAAAGAGAGTGAGATGCCAGCTCCTTTCATTCAGTCAGTAGCTTCAAACATTTCTGGACGTTTTTCAATGGCAAAAATCAATGAATATTGTAAATGCACAAACAGTAATATCTCCGCATTGCAAGGTGCAATTCTGAAATTTTTTGCTTTTTCCTGCTAATCCTAGCATGATAAAGAAGATTCAAAGAGAGTGAGATGCCAGCTCTTTTCATTCAGTCAGTAGCTTCAAACATTTCTGGACGTTTTTCAATGGCAAAAATCAATGAATATTGTAAATACACAAACAGTAATTTCTCCGCATTGCAAGGTGCAATTCTGAAATTTTTTGCTTTTTCCTGCTAATCCTAGCATGATAAAGAAGATTCAAAGAGAGTGAGATGCCAGCTCTTTTCATTCAGTCAGTAGCTTCAAACATTTCTGGTATATGAATAACATGATGTTTTTCAATGGCAAAAATCAATGAATATTGTAAATGCACAAACAGTAATATCTCCGCATTGCAAGGTGCAATTCTGAAATTTTTTGCTTTTTAATGCTAATCCTAGCATGATAAAGAAGATTCAAAGAGAGTGAGATGCCAGCTCTTTTCATTCAGTCAGTAGCTTCAAACATTTCTGGTATATGAATAACATGATGTTTTTCAATGGCAAAAATCAATGAATATTGTAAATGCACAAACAGTAATATCTCCACATTGCAAGGTGCAATTCTGAAATTTTTTGCTTTTTCCTGCTAATCCTAGCATGATAAAGAAGATTCAAAGAGAGTGAGATGCCAGCTCTTTTCATTCAGTCAGTAGCTTCAAACATTTCTGGTATATGAATAACATGATATTTTTCAATGGCAAATATCAATGAATATTGTAAATGCACAAACAGTAATTTCTCCGCATTGCAAGGTGCAATTCTGAAATTTTTTGCTTTTTCCTGCTAATCCTAGCATGATAAAGAAGATTTAAAGAGAGTGAGATGCCAGCTCCTTTCATTCAGTCAGTAGCTTCAAACATTTCTGGACGTTTTTCAATGGCAAAAATCAATGAATATTGTAAATGCACAAACAGTAATATCTCCACATTGCAAGGTGCAATTCTGAAATTTTTTGCTTTTTCCTGCTAATCCTAGCATGATAAAGAAGATTCAAAGAGAGTGAGATGCCAGCTCTTTTCATTCAGTCAGTAGCTTCAAACATTTCTGGACGTTTTTCAATGGCAAAAACCAATGAATATTGTAAATGCACAAACAGTAATATCTCCGCATTGCAAGGTGCAATTCTGAAATTTTTTGCTTTTTCCTGCTAATCCTAGCATGATAAAGAAGATTCAAAGAGAGTGAGATGCCAGCTCTTTTCATTCAGTCAGTAGCTTCAAACATTTCTGGTATATGAATAACATGATGTTTTTCAATGGCAAAAATCAATGAATATTGTAAATGCACAAACAGTAATATCTCCACATTGCAAGATGCAATTCTGAAATTTTTTGCTTTTTCCTGCTAATCCTAGCATGATAAAGAAGATTCAAAGAGAGTGAGATGCCAGCTCTTTTCATTCAGTCAGTAGCTTCAAACATTTCTGGACGTTTTTCAATGGCAAAAATCAATGAATATTGTAAATGCACAAACAGTAATATCTCCGCATTGCAAGGTGCAATTCTGAAATTTTTTGCTTTTTCCTGCTAATCCTAGCATGATAAAGAAGATTCAAAGAGAGTGAGATGCCAGCTCTTTTCATTCAGTCAGTAGCTTCAAACATTTCTGGTATATGAATAACATGATGTTTTTCAATGGCAAAAATCAATGAATATTGTAAATGCACAAACAGTAATTTCTCCGCATTGCAAAGTGCAATTCTGAAATTTTTTGCTTTTTCCTGCTAATCCTGGCATGATAAAGAAGATTCAAAGAGAGTGAGATGCCAGCTCTTTTCATTCAGTCAGTAGCTTCAAACATTTCTGGTATATGAATAACATGATGTTTTTCAATGGCAAAAATCAATGAATATTGTAAATGCACAAACAGTAATTTCTCCGCATTGCAAGGTGCAATTCTGAAATTTTTTGCTTTTTCCTGCTAATCCTGGCATGATAAAGAAGATTCAAAGAGAGTGAGATGCCAGCTCTTTTCATTCAGTCAGTAGCTTCAAACATTTCTGGTATATGAATAACATGATGTTTTTCAATGGCAAAAATCAATGAATATTGTAAATGCACAAACAGTAATTTCTCCGCATTGCAAGGTGCAATTCTGAAATTTTTTGCTTTTTCCTGCTAATCCTAGCATGGTAAAGAAGATTCAAAGAGAGTGAGATGCCAGCTCCTTTCATTCAGTCAGTAGCTTCAAACATTTCTGGACGTTTTTCAATGGCAAAAATCAATGAATATTGTAAATGCACAAACAGTAATATCTCCACATTGCAACGTGCAATTCTGAAATTTTTTGCTTTTTCCTGCTAATCCTAGCATGATAAAGAAGATTCAAAGAGAGTGAGATGCCAGCTCTTTTCATTCAGTCAGTAGCTTCAAACATTTCTGGTATATGAATAACATGATGTTTTTCAATGGCAAAAATCAATGAATATTGTAAATGCACAAACAGTAATATCTCCACATTGCAAGGTGCAATTCTGAAATTTTTTGCTTTTTCCTGCTAATCCTAGCATGATAAAGAAGATTCAAAGAGAGTGAGATGCCAGCTCCTTTCATTCAGTCAGTAGCTTCAAACATTTCTGGACGTTTTTCAATGGCAAAAATCAATGAATATTGTAAATGCACAAACAGTAATATCTCCGCATTGCAAGGGGCAATTCTGAAATTTTTTGCTTTTTCCTGCTAATCCTAGCATGATAAAGAAGATTCAAAGAGAGTGAGATGCCAGCTCCTTTCATTCCGTCAGTAGCTTCAAACATTTCTGGACGTTTTTCAATGGCAAAAATCAATGAATATTGTAAATGCACAAACAGTAATTTCTCCTCATTGCAAGGTGCAATTCTAAAATGTTTTGCTTTTTCCTGCTAATCCTAGCATGATAAAGAAGATTCAAAGAGAGTGAGATGCCAGCTCTTTTCATTCAGTCAGTAGCTTCAAACATTTCTGGACGTTTTTCAATGGCAAAAATCAATGAATATTGTAAATGCACAAACAGTAATATCTCCGCATTGCAAGGTGCAATTCTGAAATTTTTTGCTTTTTCCTGCTAATCCTAGCATGATAAAGAAGATTCAAAGAGAGTGAAATGCCAGCTCTTTTCATTCAGTCAGTAGCTTCAAACATTTCTGGACGTTTTTCAATGGCAAAAATCAATGAATATTGTAAATGCACAAACAGTAATTTCTCCGCATTGCAAGGTGCAATTCTGAAATTTTTTGCTTTTTCCTGCTAATCCTAGCATGATAAAGAAGATTCAAAGAGAGTGAGATGCCAGCTCTTTTCATTCAGTCAGTAGCTTCAAACATTTCTGGTATATGAATAACATGATGTTTTTCAATGGCAAAAATCAATGAATATTGTAAATGCACAAACAGTAATATCTCCGCATTGCAAGGTGCAATTCTGAAATTTTTTGCTTTTTCCTGCTAATCCTAGCATGATAAAGAAGATTCAAAGAGAGTGAGATGCCAGCTCTTTTCATTCAGTCAGTAGCTTCAAACATTTCTGGTATATGAATAACATGATGTTTTTCAATGGCAAAAATCAATGAATATTGTAAATGCACAAACAGTAATTTCTCCGCATTGCAAGGTGCAATTCTGAAATTTTTTGCTTTTTCCTGCTAATCCTAGCATGATAAAGAAGATTCAAAGAGAGTGAGATGCCAGCTCTTTTCATTCAGTCAGTAGCTTCAAACATTTCTGGTATATGAATAACATGATGTTTTTCAATGGCAAAAATCAATGAATATTGTAAATGCACAAACAGTAATATCTCCACATTGCAAGGTGCAATTCTGAAATTTTTTGCTTTTTCCTGCTAATCCTAGCATGATAAAGAAGATTCAAAGAGAGTGAGATGCCAGCTCCTTTCATTCAGTCAGTAGCTTCAAACATTTCTGGACGTTTTTCAATGGCAAAAATCAATGAATATTGTAAATGCACAAACAGTAATATCTCCGCATTGCAAGGTGCAATTCTGAAATTTTTTGCTTTTTCCTGCTAATCCTAGCATGATAAAGAAGATTCAAAGAGAGTGAGATGGCAGCTCTTTTCATTCAGTCAGTAGCTTCAAACATTTCTGGACGTTTTTCAATGGCAAAAATCAATGAATATTGTAAATGCACAAACAGTAATTTCTCCGCATTGCAAGGTGCAATTCTGAAATTTTTTGCTTTTTCCTGCTAATCCTAGCATGATAAAGAAGATTCAAAGAGAGTGAGATGCCAGCTCTTTTCATTCAGTCAGTAGCTTCAAACATTTCTGGACGTTTTTCAATGGCAAAAATCAATGAATATTGTAAATGCACAAACAGTAATATCTCCGCATTGCAAGGTGCAATTCTGAAATTTTTTGCTTTTTCCTGCTAATCCTAGCATGATAAAGAAGATTCAAAGAGAGTGAGATGGCAGCTCTTTTCATTCAGTCAGTAGCTTCAAACATTTCTGGACGTTTTTCAATGGCAAAAATCAATGAATATTGTAAATGCACAAACAGTAATTTCTCCGCATTGCAAGGTGCAATTCTGAAATTTTTTGCTTTTTCCTGCTAATCCTAGCATGATAAAGAAGATTCAAAGAGAGTGAGATGCCAGCTCTTTTCATTCAGTCAGTAGCTTCAAACATTTCTGGTATATGAATAACATGATGTTTTTCAATGGCAAAAATCAATGAATATTGTAAATGCACAAACAGTAATATCTCCACATTGCAAGATGCAATTCTGAAATTTTTTGCTTTTTCCTGCTAATCCTAGCATGATAAAGAAGATTCAAAGAGAGTGAGATGCCAGCTCTTTTCATTCAGTCAGTAGCTTCAAACATTTCTGGACGTTTTTCAATGGCAAAAATCAATGAATATTGTAAATGCACAAACAGTAATATCTCCGCATTGCAAGGTGCAATTCTGAAATTTTTTGCTTTTTCCTGCTAATCCTAGCATGATAAAGAAGATTCAAAGAGAGTGAGATGGCAGCTCTTTTCATTCAGTCAGTAGCTTCAAACATTTCTGGACGTTTTTCAATGGCAAAAATCAATGAATATTGTAAATGCACAAACAGTAATTTCTCCGCATTGCAAGGTGCAATTCTGAAATTTTTTGCTTTTTCCTGCTAATCCTAGCATGATAAAGAAGATTCAAAGAGAGTGAGATGCCAGCTCTTTTCATTCAGTCAGTAGCTTCAAACATTTCTGGTATATGAATAACATGATGTTTTTCAATGGCAAAAATCAATGAATATTGTAAATGCACAAACAGTAATATCTCCACATTGCAAGATGCAATTCTGAAATTTTTTGCTTTTTCCTGCTAATCCTAGCATGATAAAGAAGATTCAAAGAGAGTGAGATGCCAGCTCTTTTCATTCAGTCAGTAGCTTCAAACATTTCTGGACGTTTTTCAATGGCAAAAATCAATGAATATTGTAAATGCACAAACAGTAATATCTCCGCATTGCAAGGTGCAATTCTGAAATTTTTTGCTTTTTCCTGCTAATCCTAGCATGATAAAGAAGATTCAAAGAGAGTGAGATGCCAGCTCTTTTCATTCAGTCAGTAGCTTCAAACATTTCTGGACGTTTTTCAATGGCAAAAATCAATGAATATTGTAAATGCACAAACAGTAATTTCTCCGCATTGCAAGGTGCAATTCTGAAATTTTTTGCTTTTTCCAGCTAATCCTAGCATGATAAAGAAGATTCAAAGAGAGTGAGATGCCAGCTCCTTTCATTCAGTCAGTAGCTTCAAACATTTCTGGACGTTTTTCAATGGCAAAAATCAATGAATATTGTAAATGCACAAACAGTAATATCTCCACATTGCAAGGTGCAATTCTGAAATTTTTTGCTTTTTCCTGCTAATCCTGGCATGATAAAGAAGATTCAAAGAGAGTGAGATGCCAGCTCTTTTCATTCAGTCAGTAGCTTCAAACATTTCTGGTATATGAAAAACATGATGTTTTTCAATGGCAAAAATCAATGAATATTGTAAATGCACAAACAGTAATTTCTCCGCATTGCAAAGTGCAATTCTGAAATTTTTTGCTTTTTCCTGCTAATCCTGGCATGATAAAGAAGATTCAAAGAGAGTGAGATGCCAGCTCTTTTCATTCAGTCAGTAGCTTCAAACATTTCTGGTATATGAATAACATGATGTTTTTCAATGGCAAAAATCAATGAATATTGTAAATGCACAAACAGTAATTTCTCCGCATTGCAAGGTGCAATTCTGAAATTTTTTGCTTTTTCCTGCTAATCCTAGCATGATAAAGAAGATTCAAAGAGAGTGAGATGCCAGCTCCTTTCATTCAGTCAGTAGCTTCAAACATTTCTGGACGTTTTTCAATGGCAAAAATCAATGAATATTGTAAATGCACAAACAGTAATATCTCCACATTGCAAGGTGCAATTCTGAAATTTTTTGCTTTTTCCTGCTAATCCTGGCATGATAAAGAAGATTCAAAGAGAGTGAGATGCCAGCTCTTTTCATTCAGTCAGTAGCTTCAAACATTTCTGGTATATGAATAACATGATGTTTTTCAATGGCAAAAATCAATGAATATTGTAAATGCACAAACAGTAATTTCTCCGCATTGCAAGGTGCAATTCTGAAATTTTTTGCTTTTTCCTGCTAATCCTAGCATGATAAAGAAGATTCAAAGAGAGTGAGATGCCAGCTCCTTTCATTCAGTCAGTAGCTTCAAACATTTCTGGACGTTTTTCAATGGCAAAAATCAATGAATATTGTAAATGCACAAACAGTAATATCTCCGCATTGCAAGGTGCAATTCTGAAATTTTTTGCTTTTTCCTGCTAATCCTAGCATGATAAAGAAGATTCAAAGAGAGTGAGATGCCAGCTCCTTTCATTCAGTCAGTAGCTTCAAACATTTCTGGACGTTTTTCAATGGCAAAAATCAATGAATATTGTAAATGCACAAACAGTAATATCTCCGCATTGCAAGGTGCAATTCTGAAATTTTTTGCTTTTTCCTGCTAATCCTAGCATGATAAAGAAGATTCAAAGAGAGTGAAATGCCAGCTCTTTTCATTCAGTCAGTAGCTTCAAACATTTCTGGACGTTTTTCAATGGCAAAAATCAATGAATATTGTAAGTGCACAAACAGTAATTTCTCCGCATTGCAAGGTGCAATTCTGAAATTTTTTGCTTTTTCCTGCTAATCCTAGCATGATAAAGAAGATTCAAAGAGAGTGAGATGCCAGCTCTTTTCATTCAGTCAGTAGCTTCAAACATTTCTGGTATATGAATAACATGATGTTTTTCAAAGGCAAAAATCAATGAATATTGTAAATGCACAAACAGTAATATCTCCGCATTGCAAGGTGCAATTCTGAAATTTTTTGCTTTTTCCTGCTAATCCTAGCATGATAAAGAAGATTCAAAGAGAGTGAGATGCCAGCTCTTTTCATTCAGTCAGTAGCTTCAAACATTTCTGGTATGTGAATAACATGATGTTTTTCAATGGCAAAAATCAATGAATATTGTAAATGCACAAACAGTAATATCTCCACATTGCAAGGTGCAATTCTGAAATTTTTTGCTTTTTCCTGCTAATCCTAGCATGATAAAGAAGGTTCAAAGAGAGTGAGATGCCAGCTCCTTTCATTCAGTCAGTAGCTTCAAACATTTCTGGTATATGAATAACATGATGTTTTTCAAAGGCAAAAATCAATGAATATTGTAAATGCACAAACAGTAATATCTCCGCATTGCAAGGTGCAATTCTGAAATTTTTTGCTTTTTCCTGCTAATCCTAGCATGATAAAGAAGATTCAAAGAGAGTGAGATGCCAGCTCTTTTCATTTAGTCAGTAGCTTCAAACATTTCTGGTATGTGAATAACATGATGTTTTTCAATGGCAAAAATCAATGAATATTGTAAATGCACAAACAGTAATATCTCCACATTGCAAGGTGCAATTCTGAAATTTTTTGCTTTTTCCTGCTAATCCTAGCATGATAAAGAAGATTCAAAGAGAGTGAGATGCCAGCTCCTTTCATTCAGTCAGTAGCTTCAAACATTTCTGGACGTTTTTCAATGGCAAAAATCAATGAATATTGTAAATGCACAAACAGTAATATCTCCGCATTGCAAGGTGCAATTCTGAAATTTTTTGCTTTTTCCTGCTAATCCTAGCATGGTAAAGAAGATTCAAAGAGAGTGAGATGCCAGCTCTTTTCATTCAGTCAGTAGCTTCAAACATTTCTGGACGTTTTTCAATGGCAAAAATCAATGAATATTGTAAATGCACAAACAGTAATATCTCCGCATTGCAAGGTGCAATTCTGAAATTTTTTGCTTTTTCCTGCTAATCCTAGCATGATAAAGAAGTTTCAAAGAGAGTGAGATGCCAGCTCCTTTCATTCAGTCAGTAGCTTCAAACATTTCTGGTATATGAATAACATGATGTTTTTCAATGGCAAAAATCAATGAATATTGTAAATGCACAAACAGTAATATCTCCGCATTGCAAGGTGCAATTCTGAAATCTTTTGCTTTTTCCTGCTAATCCTAGCATGATAAAGAAGATTCAAAGAGAGTGAGATGCCAGTTCTTTTCATTCAGTCAGTAGCTTCAAACATTTCTGGACGTTTTTCAATGGCAAAAATCAATGAATATTGTAAATGCACAAACAGTAATATCTCCGCATTGCAAGGGGCAATTCTGAAATTTTTTGCTTTTTCCTGCTAATCCTAGCATGATAAAGAAGATTCAAAGAGAGTGAGATGCCAGCTCTTTTCATTCAGTCAGTAGCTTCAAACATTTCTGGACGTTTTTCAATGGCAAAAATCAATGAATATTGTAAGTGCACAAACAGTAATTTCTCCGCATTGCAAGGTGCAATTCTGAAATTTTTTGCTTTTTCCTGCTAATCCTAGCATGATAAAGAAGATTCAAAGAGAGTGAGATGCCAGCTCTTTTCATTCAGTCAGTAGCTTCAAACATTTCTGGTATATGAATAACATGATGTTTTTCAAAGGCAAAAATCAATGAATATTGTAAATGCACAAACAGTAATATCTCCGCATTGCAAGGTGCAATTCTGAAATTTTTTGCTTTTTCCTGCTAATCCTAGCATGATAAAGAAGATTCAAAGAGAGTGAGATGCCAGCTCTTTTCATTCAGTCAGTAGCTTCAAACATTTCTGGTATATGAATAACATGATGTTTTTCAATGGCAAAAATCAATGAATATTGTAAATGCACAAACAGTAATTTCTCCGCATTGCAAGGTGCAATTCTGAAATTTTTTGCTTTTTCCTGCTAATCCTAGCATGATAAAGAAGATTCAAAGAGAGTGAGATGCCAGCTCTTTTCATTCAGTCAGTAGCTTCAAACATTTCTGGTATGTGAATAACATGATGTTTTTCAATGGCAAAAATCAATGAATATTGTAAATGCACAAACAGTAATATCTCCACATTGCAAGGTGCAATTCTGAAATTTTTTGCTTTTTCCTGCTAATCCTAGCATGATAAAGAAGATTCAAAGAGAGTGAGATGCCAGCTCCTTTCATTCAGTCAGTAGCTTCAAACATTTCTGGACGTTTTTCAATGGCAAAAATCAATGAATATTGTAAATGCACAAACAGTAATATCTCCGCATTGCAAGGTGCAATTCTGAAATTTTTTGCTTTTTCCTGCTAATCCTAGCATGGTAAAGAAGATTCAAAGAGAGTGAGATGCCAGCTCTTTTCATTCAGTCAGTAGCTTCAAACATTTCTGGACGTTTTTCAAAGGCAAAAATCAATGAATATTGTAAATGCACAAACAGTAATATCTCCGCATTGCAAGGTGCAATTCTGAAATTTTTTGCTTTTTCCTGCTAATCCTAGCATGATAAAGAAGATTCAAAGAGAGTGAGATGCCAGCTCCTTTCATTCAGTCAGTAGCTTCAAACATTTCTGGTATATGAATAACATGATGTTTTTCAATGGCAAAAATCAATGAATATTGTAAATGCACAAACAGTAATATCTCCGCATTGCAAGGTGCAATTCTGAAATTTTTTGCTTTTTCCTGCTAATCCTAGCATGATAAAGAAGATTCAAAGAGAGTGAGATGCC
Organism: Phyllobates terribilis; assembly: GCF_046119375.1. Classification (NCBI taxonomy): domain Eukaryota; kingdom Metazoa; phylum Chordata; class Amphibia; order Anura; family Dendrobatidae; genus Phyllobates; species Phyllobates terribilis. The sequence goes on along the minus strand of NW_027364642.1, from coordinate 44,358 downwards.
AGTTCTTTTCATTCAGTCAGTAGCTTCAAACATTTCTGGACGTTTTTCAATGGCAAAAATCAATGAATATTGTAAATGCACAAACAGTAATATCTCCGCATTGCAAGGGGCAATTCTGAAATTTTTTGCTTTTTCCTGCTAATCCTAGCATGATAAAGAAGATTCAAAGAGAGTGAGATGCCAGCTCTTTTCATTCAGTCAGTAGCTTCAAACATTTCTGGACGTTTTTCAATGGCAAAAATCAATGAATATTGTAAATGCACAAACAGTAATATCTCCGCATTGCAAGGTGCAATTCTGAAATTTTTTGCTTTTTCCTGCTAATCCTAGCATGATAAAGAAGATTCAAAGAGAGTGAGATGCCAGCTCTTTTCATTCAGTCAGTAGCTTCAAACATTTCTGGACGTTTTTCAATGGCAAAAATCAATGAATATTGTAAATGCACAAACAGTAATATCTCCGCATTGCAAGGTGCAATTCTGAAATTTTTTGCTTTTTCCTGCTAATCCTAGCATGATAAAGAAGATTCAAAGAGAGTGAGATGCCAGCTCTTTTCATTCAGTCAGTAGCTTCAAACATTTCTGGTATATGAATAACATGATGTTTTTCAATGGCAAAAATCAATGAATATTGTAAATGCACAAACAGTAATATCTCCACTTTGCAAGGTGCAATTCTGAAATTTTTTGCTTTTTCCTGCTAATCCTAGCATGATAAAGAAGATTCAAAGAGAGTGAGATGCCAGCTCTTTTCATTCAGTCAGTAGCTTCAAACATTTCTGGACGTTTTTCAATGGCAAAAATCAATGAATATTGTAAATGCACAAACAGTAATTTCTCCGCATTGCAAGGTGCAATTCTGAAATTTTTTGCTTTTTCCTGCTAATCCTAGCATGATAAAGAAGATTCAAAGAGAGTGAGATGCCAGCTCCTTTCATTCAGTCAGTAGCTTCAAACATTTCTGGACGTTTTTCAATGGCAAAAATCAATGAATATTGTAAATGCACAAACAGTAATATCTCCACATTGCAAGGTGCAATTCTGAAATTTTTTGCTTTTTCCTGCTAATCCTGGCATGATAAAGAAGATTCAAAGAGAGTGAGATGCCAGCTCTTTTCATTCAGTCAGTAGCTTCAAACATTTCTGGTATATGAATAACATGATGTTTTTCAATGGCAAAAATCAATGAATATTGTAAATGCACAAACAGTAATTTCTCCGCATTGCAAGGTGCAATTCTGAATTTTTTTGCTTTTTCCTGCTAATCCTGGCATGATAAAGAAGATTCAAAGAGAGTGAGATGCCAGCTCTTTTCATTCAGTCAGTAGCTTCAAACATTTCTGGTATATGAATAACATGATGTTTTTCAATGGCAAAAATCAATGAATATTGTAAATGCACAAACAGTAATTTCTCCGCATTGCAAGGTGCAATTCTGAAATTTTTTACTTTTTCCTGCTAATCCTGGCATGATAAAGAAGATTCAAAGAGAGTGAGATGCCAGCTCTTTTCATTCGGTCAGTAGCTTCAAACATTTCTGGTATATGAATAACATGATGTTTTTCAATGGCAAAAATCAATGAATATTGTAAATGCACAAACAGTAATTTCTCCGCATTGCAAGGTGCAATTCTGAAATTTTTTGCTTTTTCCTGCTAATCCTAGCATGATAAAGAAGATTCAAAGAGAGTGAGATGCCAGCTCCTTTCATTCAGTCAGTAGCTTCAAACATTTCTGGACGTTTTTCAATGGCAAAAATCAATGAATATTGTAAATGCACAAACAGTAATATCTCCACATTGCAAGGTGCAATTCTGAAATTTTTTGCTTTTTCCTGCTAATCCTGGCATGATAAAGAAGATTCAAAGAGAGTGAGATGCCAGCTCTTTTCATTCAGTCAGTAGCTTCAAACATTTCTGGTATATGAATAACATGATGTTTTTCAATGGCAAAAATCAATGAATATTGTAAATGCACAAACAGTAATTTCTCCGCATTGCAAGGTGCAATTCTGAAATTTTTTGCTTTTTCCTGCTAATCCTAGCATGATAAAGAAGATTCAAAGAGAGTGAGATGCCAGCTCCTTTCATTCAGTCAGTAGCTTCAAACATTTCTGGACGTTTTTCAATGGCAAAAATCAATGAATATTGTAAATGCACAAACAGTAATATCTCCACATTGCAACGTGCAATTCTGAAATTTTTTGCTTTTTCCTGCTAATCCTAGCATGATAAAGAAGATTCAAAGAGAGTGAGATGCCAGCTCTTTTCATTCAGTCAGTAGCTTCAAACATTTCTGGTATATGAATAACATGATGTTTTTCAATGGCAAAAATCAATGAATATTGTAAATGCACAAACAGTAATATCTCCACATTGCAAGGTGCAATTCTGAAATTTTTTTGCTTTTTCCTGCTAATCCTAGCATGATAAAGAAGATTCAAAGAGAGTGAGATGCCAGCTCCTTTCATTCAGTCAGTAGCTTCAAACATTTCTGGACGTTTTTCAATGGCAAAAATCAATGAATATTGTAAATGCACAAACAGTAATATCTCCGCATTGCAAGGTGCAATTCTGAAATTTTTTGCTTTTTCCTGCTAATCCTAGCATGATAAAGAAGATTCAAAGAGAGTGAAATGCCAGCTCTTTTCATTCAGTCAGTAGCTTCAAACATTTCTGGACGTTTTTCAATGGCAAAAATCAATGAATATTGTAAATGCACAAACAGTAATTTCTCCGCATTGCAAGGTGCAATTCTGAAATTTTTTGCTTTTTCCTGCTAATCCTAGCATGATAAAGAAGATTCAAAGAGAGTGAGATGCCAGCTCTTTTCATTCAGTCAGTAGCTTCAAACATTTCTGGTATATGAATAACATGATGTTTTTCAATGGCAAAAATCAATGAATATTCTAAATGCACAAACAGTAATATCTCCGCATTGCAAGGTGCAATTCTGAAACTTTTTGCTTTTTCCTGCTAATCCTAGCATGATAAAGAAGATTCAAAGAGAGTGAGATGCCAGCTCTTTTCATTCAGTCAGTAGCTTCAAACATTTCTGGTATATGAATAACATGATGTTTTTCAATGGCAAAAATCAATGAATATTGTAAATGCACAAACAGTAATTTCTCCGCATTGCAAGGTGCAATTCTGAAATTTTTTGCTTTTTCCTGCTAATCCTAGCATGATAAAGAAGATTCAAAGAGAGTGAGATGCCAGCTCTTTTCATTCAGTCAGTAGCTTCAAACATTTCTGGTATATGAATAACATGATGTTTTTCAATGGCAAAAATCAATGAATATTGTAAATGCACAAACAGTAATATCTCCACATTGCAAGGTGCAATTCTGAAATTTTTTGCTTTTTCCTGCTAATCCTAGCATGATAAAGAAGATTCAAAGAGAGTGAGATGCCAGCTCCTTTCATTCAGTCAGTAGCTTCAAACATTTCTGGACGTTTTTCAATGGCAAAAATCAATGAATATTGTAAATGCACAAACAGTAATATCTCCGCATTGCAAGGAGCAATTCTGAAATTTTTTGCTTTTTCCTGCTAATCCTAGCATGATAAAGAAGATTCAAAGACAGTGAGATGCCAGCTCTTTTCATTCAGTCAGTAGCTTCAAACATTTCTGGACGTTTTTCAATGGCAAAAATCAATGAATATTGTAAATGCACAAACAGTAATATCTCCGCATTGCAAGGTGCAATTTTGAAATTTTTTGCTTTTTCCTGCTAATCCTAGCATGATAAAGAAGATTCAAAGAGAGTGAGATGCCAGCTCCTTTCATTCAGTCAGTAGCTTCAAACATTTCTGGTATATGAATAACATGATGTTTTTCAATGGCAAAAATCAATGAATATTGTAAATGCACAAACAGTAATATCTCCGCATTGCAAGGTGCAATTCTGAAATTTTTTGCTTTTTCCTGCTAATCCTAGCATGATAAAGAAGATTCAAAGAGAGTGAGATGCCAGCTCTTTTCATTCAGTCAGTAGCTTCAAACATTTCTGGACGTTTTTCAATGGCAAAAATCAATGAATATTGTAAATGCACAAACAGTAATATCTCCGCATTGCAAGGTGCAATTCTGAAATTTTTTGCTTTTTCCTGCTAATCCTAGCATGATAAAGAAGATTCAAAGAGAGTGAGATGCCAGCTCTTTTCATTCAGTCAGTAGCTTCAAACATTTCTGGATGTTTTTCAATGGCAAAAATCAATGAATATTGTAAATGCACAAACAGTAATATCTCCGCATTGCAAGGTGCAATTCTGAAATTTTTTGCTTTTTCCTGCTAATCCTAGCATGATAAAGAAGATTCAAAGAGAGTGAGATGCCAGCTCTTTTCATTCAGTCAGTAGCTTCAAACATTTCTGGTATATGAATAACATGATGTTTTTCAATGGCAAAAATCAATGAATATTGTAAATGCACAAACAGTAATATCTCCACATTGCAAGGTGCAATTCTGAAATTTTTTGCTTTTTCCTGCTAATCCTAGCATGATAAAGAAGATTCAAAGAGAGTGAGATGCCAGCTCCTTTCATTCAGTCAGTAGCTTCAAACATTTCTGGTATATGAATAACATGATGTTTTTCAATGGCAAAAATCAATGAATATTGTAAATGCACAAACAGTAATATCTCCACATTGCAAGGTGCAATTCTGAAATTTTTTTGCTTTTTCCTGCTAATCCTAGCATGATAAAGAAGATTGAAAGAGAGTGAGATGCCAGCTCTTTTCATTCAGTCAGTAGCTTCAAACATTTCTGGACGTTTTTCAATGGCAAAAATCAATGAATATTGTAAATGCACAAACAGTAATATCTCCGCATTGCAAGGTGCAATTCTGAAATTTTTTGCTTTTTCCTGCTAATCCTAGCATGATAAAGAAGATTCAAAGAGAGTGAGATGCCAGCTACTTTCATTCAGTCAGTAGCTTCAAACATTTCTGGACGTTTTTCAATGGCAAAAATCAATGAATATTGTAAATGCACAAACAGTAATTTCTCCGGATTGCAAGGTGCAATTCTGAAATTTTTTGCTTTTTCCTGCTAATCCTAGCATGATAAAGAAGATTCAAAGAGAGTGAGATGCCAGCTCTTTTCATTCAGTCAGTAGCTTCAAACATTTCTGGACGTTTTTCAATGGCAAAAATCAATGAATATTGTAAATGCACAAACAGTAATATCTCCGCATTGCAAGGTGCAATTCTGAAATTTTTTGCTTTTTCCTGCTAATCCTAGCATGATAAAGAAGATTCAAAGAGAGTGAAATGCCAGCTCTTTTCATTCAGTCAGTAGCTTCAAACATTTCTGGACGTTTTTCAATGGCAAAAATCAATGAATATTGTAAATGCACAAACAGTAATTTCTCTGCATTGCAAGGTGCAATTCTGAAATTTTTTGCTTTTTCCTGCTAATCCTAGCATGATAAAGAAGATTCAAAGAGAGTGAGATGCCAGCTCTTTTCATTCAGTCAGTAGCTTCAAACATTTCTGGTATATGAATAACATGATGTTTTTCAATGGCAAAAATCAATGAATATTGTAAATGCACAAACAGTAATTTCTCCGCATTGCAAGGTGCAATTCTGAAATTTTTTGCTTTTTCCTGCTAATCCTGGCATGATAAAGAAGATTCAAAGAGAGTGAGATGCCAGCTCTTTTCATTCAGTCAGTAGCTTCAAACATTTCTGGTATATGAATAACATGATGTTTTTCAATGGCAAAAATCAATGAATATTGTAAATGCACAAACAGTAATTTGTCCGCATTGCAAGGTGCAATTCTGAAATTTTTTGCTTTTTCCTGCTAATCCTAGCATGATAAAGAAGATTCAAAGAGAGTGAGATGCCAGCTCCTTTCATTCAGTCAGTAGCTTCAAACATTTCTGGACGTTTTTCAATGGCAAAAATCAATGAATATTGTAAATGCACAAACAGTAATATCTCCACATTGCAAGGTGCAATTCTGAAATTTTTTGCTTTCTCCTGCTAATCCTGGCATGATAAAGAAGATTCAAAGAGAGTGAGATGCCAGCTCTTTTCATTCAGTCAGTAGCTTCAAACATTTCTGGTATATGAATAACATGATATTTTTCAATGGCAAAAATCAATGAATATTGTAAATGCACAAACAGTAATTTCTCCGCATTGCAAGGTGCAATTCTGAAATTTTTTGCTTTTTCCTGCTAATCCTAGCATGATAAAGAAAATTCAAAGAGAGTGAGATGCCAGCTCTTTTCATTCAGTCAGTAGCTTCAAACATTTCTGGACGTTTTTCAATGGCAAAAATCAATGAATATTGTAAATGCACAAACAGTAATATCTCCACATTGCAAGGTGCAATTCTGAAATTTTTTGCTTTTTCCTGCTAATCCTAGCATGATAAAGAAGATTCAAAGAGAGTGAGATGCCAGCTCCTTTCATTCAGTCAGTAGCTTCAAACATTTCTGGTATATGAATAACATGATGTTTTTCAATGGCAAAAATCAATGAATATTGTAAATGCACAAACAGTAATATCTCCACATTGCAAGGTGCAATTCTGAAATTTTTTTGCTTTTTCCTGCTAATCCTAGCATGATAAAGAAGATTGAAAGAGAGTGAGATGCCAGCTCTTTTCATTCAGTCAGTAGCTTCAAACATTTCTGGACGTTTTTCAATGGCAAAAATCAATGAATATTGTAAATGCACAAACAGTAATATCTCCGCATTGCAAGGTGCAATTCTGAAATTTTTTGCTTTTTCCTGCTAATCCTAGCATGATAAAGAAGATTCAAAGAGAGTGAGATGCCAGCTACTTTCATTCAGTCAGTAGCTTCAAACATTTCTGGACGTTTTTCAATGGCAAAAATCAATGAATATTGTAAATGCACAAACAGTAATTTCTCCGCATTGCAAGGTGCAATTCTGAAATTTTTTGCTTTTTCCTGCTAATCCTAGCATGATAAAGAAGATTCAAAGAGAGTGAGATGCCAGCTCTTTTCATTCAGTCAGTAGCTTCAAACATTTCTGGACGTTTTTCAATGGCAAAAATCAATGAATATTGTAAATGCACAAACAGTAATATCTCCGCATTGCAAGGTGCAATTCTGAAATTTTTTGCTTTTTCCTGCTAATCCTAGCATGATAAAGAAGATTCAAAGAGAGTGAAATGCCAGCTCTTTTCATTCAGTCAGTAGCTTCAAACATTTCTGGACGTTTTTCAATGGCAAAAATCAATGAATATTGTAAATGCACAAACAGTAATTTCTCTGCATTGCAAGGTGCAATTCTGAAATTTTTTGCTTTTTCCTGCTAATCCTAGCATGATAAAGAAGATTCAAAGAGAGTGAGATGCCAGCTCTTTTCATTCAGTCAGTAGCTTCAAACATTTCTGGTATATGAATAACATGATGTTTTTCAATGGCAAAAATCAATGAATATTGTAAATGCACAAACAGTAATTTCTCCGCATTGCAAGGTGCAATTCTGAAATTTTTTGCTTTTTCCTGCTAATCCTGGCATGATAAAGAAGATTCAAAGAGAGTGAGATGCCAGCTCTTTTTCATTCAGTCAGTAGCTTCAAACATTTCTGGTATATGAATAACATGATGTTTTTCAATGGCAAAAATCAATGAATATTGTAAATGCACAAACAGTAATTTGTCCGCATTGCAAGGTGCAATTCTGAAATTTTTTGCTTTTTCCTGCTAATCCTAGCATGATAAAGAAGATTCAAAGAGAGTGAGATGCCAGCTCCTTTCATTCAGTCAGTAGCTTCAAACATTTCTGGACGTTTTTCAATGGCAAAAATCAATGAATATTGTAAATGCACAAACAGTAATATCTCCACATTGCAAGGTGCAATTCTGAAATTTTTTGCTTTCTCCTGCTAATCCTGGCATGATAAAGAAGATTCAAAGAGAGTGAGATGCCAGCTCTTTTCATTCAGTCAGTAGCTTCAAACATTTCTGGTATATGAATAACATGATATTTTTCAATGGCAAAAATCAATGAATATTGTAAATGCACAAACAGTAATTTCTCCGCATTGCAAGGTGCAATTCTGAAATTTTTTGCTTTTTCCTGCTAATCCTAGCATGATAAAGAAGATTCAAAGAGAGTGAGATGCCAGCTCTTTTCATTCAGTCAGTAGCTTCAAACATTTCTGGTATATGAATAACATGATGTTTTTCAATGGCAAAAATCAATGAATATTGTAAATGCACAAACAGTAATATCTCCACATTGCAAGGTGCAATTCTGAAATTTTTTGCTTTTTCCTGCTAATCCTAGCATGATAAAGAAGATTCAAAGAGAGTGAGATGCCAGCTCCTTTCATTCAGTCAGTAGCTTCAAACATTTCTGGACGTTTTTCAATGGCAAAAATCAATGAATATTGTAAATGCACAAACAGTAATTTCTCCGCATTGCAAGGTGCAATTCTGAAATTTTTTGCTTTTTCCTGCTAATCCTAGCATGATAAAGAAGATTCAAAGAGAGTGAGATGCCAGCTCTTTTCATTCAGTCAGTAGCTTCAAACATTTCTGGACGTTTTTCAATGGCAAAAATCAATGAAGATTGTAAATGCACAAACAGTAATTTCTCCGCATTGCAAGGTGCAATTCTGAAATTTTTTGCTTTTTCCTGCTAATCCTAGCATGATAAAGAAGATTCAAAGAGAGTGAGATGCCAGCTCCTTTCATTCAGTCAGTAGCTTCAAACATTTCTGGTATATGAATAACATGATGTTTTTCAATGGCAAAAATCAATGAATATTGTAAATGCACAAACAGTAATATCTCCGCATTGCAAGGTGCAATTCTGAAATTTTTTGCTTTTTCCTGCTAATCCTAGCATGATAAAGAAGATTCAAAGAGAGTGAGATGCCAGTTCTTTTCATTCAGTCAGTAGCTTCAAACATTTCTGGACGTTTTTCAATGGCAAAAATCAATGAATATTGTAAATACACAAACAGTAATATCTCCGCATTCCAAGGTGCAATTCTGAAATTTTTTGCTTTTTCCTGCTAATCCTAGCATGATAAAGAAGATTCAAAGAGAGTGAGATGCCAGCTCTTTTCATTCAGTCAGTAGCTTCAAACATTTCTGGACGTTTTTCAATGGCAAAAATCAATGAATATTGTAAATGCACAAACAGTAATATCTCCGCATTGCAAGGTGCAATTCTGAAATTTTTTGCTTTTTCCTGCTAATCCTAGCATGATAAAGAAGATTCAAAGAGAGTGAGATGCCAGCTCTTTTCATTCAGTCAGTAGCTTCAAACATTTCTGGACGTTTTTCAATGGCAAAAATCAATGAATATTGTAAATGCACAAACAGTAATATCTCCGCATTGCAAGGTGCAATTCTGAAATTTTTTGCTTTTTCCTGCTAATCCTAGCATGATAAAGAAGATTCAAAGAGAGTGAGATGCCAGCTCCTTTCATTCAGTCAGTAGCTTCAAACATTTCTGGTATATGAATAACATGATGTTTTTCAATGGTAAAAATCAATGAATATTGTAAATGCACAAACAGTAATATCTCCACATTGCAAGGTGCAATTCTGAAATTTTTTGCTTTTTCCTGCTAATCCTAGCATGATAAAGAAGATTCAAAGAGAGTGAGATGCCAGCTCCTTTCATTCAGTCAGTAGTTTCAAACATTTCTGGTATATGAATAACATGATGTTTTTCAATGGCAAAAATCAATGAATATTGTAAATGCACAAACAGTAATTTCTCCGCATTGCAAGGTGCAATTCTGAAATTTTTTGCTTTTTCCTGCTAATCCTAGCATGATAAAGAAGATTCAAAGAGAGTGAGATGCCAGCTCTTTTCATTCAGTCAGTAGCTTCAAACATTTCTGGTATATGAATAACATGATGTTTTTCAATGGCAAAAATCAATGAATATTGTAAATGCACAAACAGTAATATCTCCACATTGCAAGTTGCAATTCTGAAATTTTTTGCTTTTTCCTGCTAATCCTAGCATGATAAAGAAGATTCAAAGAGAGTGAGATGCCAGCTCCTTTCATTCAGTCAGTAGCTTCAAACATTTCTGGACGTTTTTCAATGGCAAAAATCAATGAATTTTGTAAATGCACAAACAGTAATATCTCCGCATTGCAAGGTGCAATTCTGAAATTTTTTGCTTTTTCCTGCTAATCCTAGCATGATAAAGAAGATTCAAAGAGAGTGAGATGCCAGCTACTTTCATTCAGTCAGTAGCTTCAAACATTTCTGGACGTTTTTCAATGGCAAAAATCAATGAATATTGTAAATGCACAAACAGTAATTTCTCCGCATTGCAAGGTGCAATTCTGAAATTTTTTGCTTTTTCCTGCTAATCCTAGCATGATAAAGAAGATTCAAAGAGAGTGAGATGCCAGCTCTTTTCATTCAGTCAGTAGCTTCAAACATTTCTGGACGTTTTTCAATGGCAAAAATCAATGAATATTGTAAATGCACAAACAGTAATATCTCCGCATTGCAAGGTGCAATTCTGAAATTTTTTGCTTTTTCCTGCTAATCCTAGCATGATAAAGAAGATTCAAAGAGAGTGAAATGCCAGCTCTTTTCATTCAGTCAGTAGCTTCAAACATTTCTGGACGTTTTTCAATGGCAAAAATCAATGAATATTGTAAATGCACAAACAGTAATTTCTCTGCATTGCAAGGTGCAATTCTGAAATTTTTTGCTTTTTCCTGCTAATCCTAGCATGATAAAGAAGATTCAAAGAGAGTGAGATGCCAGCTCTTTTCATTCAGTCAGTAGCTTCAAACATTTCTGGTATATGAATAACATGATGTTTTTCAATGGCAAAAATCAATGAATATTGTAAATGCACAAACAGTAATTTCTCCGCATTGCAAGGTGCAATTCTGAAATTTTTTGCTTTTTCCTGCTAATCCTGGCATGATAAAGAAGATTCAAAGAGAGTGAGATGCCAGCTCTTTTTCATTCAGTCAGTAGCTTCAAACATTTCTGGTATATGAATAACATGATGTTTTTCAATGGCAAAAATCAATGAATATTGTAAATGCACAAACAGTAATTTGTCCGCATTGCAAGGTGCAATTCTGAAATTTTTTGCTTTTTCCTGCTAATCCTAGCATGATAAAGAAGATTCAAAGAGAGTGAGATGCCAGCTCCTTTCATTCAGTCAGTAGCTTCAAACATTTCTGGACGTTTTTCAATGGCAAAAATCAATGAATATTGTAAATGCACAAACAGTAATATCTCCACATTGCAAGGTGCAATTCTGAAATTTTTTGCTTTCTCCTGCTAATCCTGGCATGATAAAGAAGATTCAAAGAGAGTGAGATGCCAGCTCTTTTCATTCAGTCAGTAGCTTCAAACATTTCTGGTATATGAATAACATGATATTTTTCAATGGCAAAAATCAATGAATATTGTAAATGCACAAACAGTAATTTCTCCGCATTGCAAGGTGCAATTCTGAAATTTTTTGCTTTTTCCTGCTAATCCTAGCATGATAAAGAAGATTCAAAGAGAGTGAGATGCCAGCTCTTTTCATTCAGTCAGTAGCTTCAAACATTTCTGGTATATGAATAACATGATGTTTTTCAATGGCAAAAATCAATGAATATTGTAAATGCACAAACAGTAATATCTCCACATTGCAAGGTGCAATTCTGAAATTTTTTGCTTTTTCCTGCTAATCCTAGCATGATAAAGAAGATTCAAAGAGAGTGAGATGCCAGCTCCTTTCATTCAGTCAGTAGCTTCAAACATTTCTGGACGTTTTTCAATGGCAAAAATCAATGAATATTGTAAATGCACAAACAGTAATTTCTCCGCATTGCAAGGTGCAATTCTGAAATTTTTTGCTTTTTCCTGCTAATCCTAGCATGATAAAGAAGATTCAAAGAGAGTGAGATGCCAGCTCTTTTCATTCAGTCAGTAGCTTCAAACATTTCTGGACGTTTTTCAATGGCAAAAATCAATGAAGATTGTAAATGCACAAACAGTAATATCTCCGCATTGCAAGGTGCAATTCTGAAATTTTTTGCTTTTTCCTGCTAATCCTTGCATGATAAAGAAGATTCAAAGAGAGTGAGAGGCCAGCTCTTTTCATTCAGTCAGTAGCTTCAAACATTTCTGGTATATGAATAACATGATGTTTTTCAATGGCAAAAATCAATGAATATTGTAAATGCACAAACAGTAATTTCTCCGCATTGCAAGGTGCAATTCTGAAATTTTTTGCTTTTTCCTGCTAATCCTAGCATGATAAAGAAGATTCAAAGAGAGTGAGATGCCAGCTCCTTTCATTCAGTCAGTAGCTTCAAACATTTCTGGTATATGAATAACATGATGTTTTTCAATGGCAAAAATCAATGAATATTGTAAATGCACAAACAGTAATATCTCCGCATTGCAAGGTGCAATTCTGAAATTTTTTGCTTTTTCCTGCTAATCCTAGCATGATAAAGAAGATTCAAAGAGAGTGAGATGCCAGTTCTTTTCATTCAGTCAGTAGCTTCAAACATTTCTGGACGTTTTTCAATGGCAAAAAACAATGAATATTGTAAATACACAAACAGTAATATCTCCGCATTCCAAGGTGCAATTCTGAAATTTTTTGCTTTTTCCTGCTAATCCTAGCATGATAAAGAAGATTCAAAGAGAGTGAGATGCCAGCTCTTTTCATTCAGTCAGTAGCTTCAAACATTTCTGGACGTTTTTCAATGGCAAAAATCAATGAATATTGTAAATGCACAAACAGTAATATCTCCGCATTGCAAGGTGCAATTCTGAAATTTTTTGCTTTTTCCTGCTAATCCTAGCATGATAAAGAAGATTCAAAGAGAGTGAGATGCCAGCTCTTTTCATTCAGTCAGTAGCTTCAAACATTTCTGGACGTTTTTCAATGGCAAAAATCAATGAATATTGTAAATGCACAAACAGTAATATCTCCGCATTGCAAGGTGCAATTCTGAAATTTTTTGCTTTTTCCTGCTAATCCTAGCATGATAAAGAAGATTCAAAGAGAGTGAGATGCCAGCTCTTTTCATTCAGTCAGTAGCTTCAAACATTTCTGGTATATGAATAACATGATGTTTTTCAATGGTAAAAATAAATGAATATTGTAAATGCACAAACAGTAATATCTCCACATTGCAAGGTGCAATTCTGAAATTTTTTGCTTTTTCCTGCTAATCCTAGCATGATAAAGAAGATTCAAAGAGAGTGAGATGCCAGCTCCTTTCATTCAGTCAGTAGTTTCAAACATTTCTGGTATATGAATAACATGATGTTTTTCAATGGCAAAAATCAATGAATATTGTAAATGCACAAACAGTAATTTCTCCGCATTGCAAGGTGCAATTCTGAAATTTTTTGCTTTTTCCTGCTAATCCTAGCATGATAAAGAAGATTCAAAGAGAGTGAGATGCCAGCTCTTTTCATTCAGTCAGTAGCTTCAAACATTTCTGGTATATGAATAACATGATGTTTTTCAATGGCAAAAATCAATGAATATTGTAAATGCACAAACAGTAATATCTCCACATTGCAAGGTGCAATTCTGAAATTTTTTGCTTTTTCCTGCTAATCCTAGCATGATAAAGAAGATTCAAAGAGAGTGAGATGCCAGCTCCTTTCATTCAGTCAGTAGCTTCAAACATATCTGGTATATGAATAACATGATGTTTTTCAATGGCAAAAATCAATGAATATTGTAAATGCACAAACAGTAATTTCTCCGCATTGCAAGGTGCAATTCTGAAATTTTTTGCTTTTTCCTGCTAATCCTAGCATGATAAAGAAGATTCAAAGAGAGTGAGATGCCAGCTCTTTTCATTCAGTCAGTAGCTTCAAACATTTCTGGACGTTTTTCAATGGCAAAAATCAATGAATATTGTAAATGCACAAACAGTAATATCTCCGCATTGCAAGGTGCAATTCTGAAATTTTTTGCTTTTTCCTGCTAATCCTAGCATGATAAAGAAGATTCAAAGAGAGTGAGATGCCAGCTCTTTTCATTCAGTCAGTAGCTTCAAACATTTCTGGTATATGAATAACATGATGTTTTTCAATGGCAAAAATCAATGAATATTGTAAATGCACAAACAGTAATTTCTCCGCATTGCAAGGTGCAATTCTGAAATTTTTTGCTTTTTCCTGCTAATCCTAGCATGATAAAGAAGATTCAAAGAGAGTGAGATGCCAGCTCCTTTCATTCAGTCAGTAGCTTCAAACATTTCTGGTATATGAATAACATGATGTTTTTCAATGGCAAAAATCAATGAATATTGTAAATGCACAAACAGTAATATCTCCGCATTGCAAGGTGCAATTCTGAAATTTTTTGCTTTTTCCTGCTAATCCTAGCATGATAAAGAAGATTCAAAGAGAGTGAGATGCCAGTTCTTTTCATTCAGTCAGTAGCTTCAAACATTTCTGGACGTTTTTCAATGGCAAAAATCAATGAATATTGTAAATACACAAACAGTAATATCTCCGCATTCCAAGGTGCAATTCTGAAATTTTTTGCTTTTTCCTGCTAATCCTAGCATGATAAAGAAGATTCAAAGAGAGTGAGATGCCAGCTCTTTTCATTCAGTCAGTAGCTTCAAACATTTCTGGACGTTTTTCAATGGCAAAAATCAATGAATATTGTAAATGCACAAACAGTAATATCTCCGCATTGCAAGGTGCAATTCTGAAATTTTTTGCTTTTTCCTGCTAATCCTAGCATGATAAAGAAGATTCAAAGAGAGTGAGATGCCAGCTCTTTTCATTCAGTCAGTAGCTTCAAACATTTCTGGACGTTTTTCAATGGCAAAAATCAATGAATATTGTAAATGCACAAACAGTAATATCTCCGCATTGCAAGGTGCAATTCTGAAATTTTTTGCTTTTTCCTGCTAATCCTAGCATGATAAAGAAGATTCAAAGAGAGTGAGATGCCAGCTCTTTTCATTCAGTCAGTAGCTTCAAACATTTCTGGTATATGAATAACATGATGTTTTTCAATGGCAAAAATCAATGAATATTGTAAATGCACAAACAGTAATATCTCCACATTGCAAGGTGCAATTCTGAAATTTTTTGCTTTTTCCTGCTAATCCTAGCATGATAAAGAAGATTCAAAGAGAGTGAGATGCCAGCTCCTTTCATTCAGTCAGTAGTTTCAAACATTTCTGGTATATGAATAACATGATGTTTTTCAATGGCAAAAATCAATGAATATTGTAAATGCACAAACAGTAATTTCTCCGCATTGCAAGGTGCAATTCTGAAATTTTTTGCTTTTTCCTGCTAATCCTAGCATGATAAAGAAGATTCAAAGAGAGTGAGATGCCAGCTCTTTTCATTCAGTCAGTAGCTTCAAACATTTCTGGTATATGAATAACATGATGTTTTTCAATGGCAAAAATCAATGAATATTGTAAATGCACAAACAGTAATATCTCCACATTGCAAGGTGCAATTCTGAAATTTTTTGCTTTTTCGTGCTAATCCTAGCATGATAAAGAAGATTCAAAGAGAGTGAGATGCCAGCTCCTTTCATTCAGTCAGTAGCTTCAAACATTTCTGGTATATGAATAACATGATGTTTTTCAATGGCAAAAATCAATGAATATTGTAAATGCACAAACAGTAATATCTCCACATTGCAAGGTGCAATTCTGAAATTTTTTTGCTTTTTCCTGCTAATCCTAGCATGATAAAGAAGATTGAAAGAGAGTGAGATGCCAGCTCTTTTCATTCAGTCAGTAGCTTCAAACATTTCTGGACGTTTTTCAATGGCAAAAATCAATGAATATTGTAAATGCACAAACAGTAATATCTCCGCATTGCAAGGTGCAATTCTGAAATTTTTTGCTTTTTCCTGCTAATCCAAGCATGATAAAGAAGATTCAAAGAGAGTGAGATGCCAGCTACTTTCATTCAGTCAGTAGCTTCAAACATTTCTGGACGTTTTTCAATGGCAAAAATCAATGAATATTGTAAATGCACAAACAGTAATTTCTCCGCATTGCAAGGTGCAATTCTGAAATTTTTTGCTTTTTCCTGCTAATCCTAGCATGATAAAGAAGATTCAAAGAGAGTGAGATGCCAGCTCTTTTCATTCAGTCAGTAGCTTCAAACATTTCTGGACGTTTTTCAATGGCAAAAATCAATGAATATTGTAAATGCACAAACAGTAATATCTCCGCATTGCAAGGTGCAATTCTGAAATTTTTTGCTTTTTCCTGCTAATCCTAGCATGATAAAGAAGATTCAAAGAGAGTGAAATGCCAGCTCTTTTCATTCAGTCAGTAGCTTCAAACATTTCTGGACGTTTTTCAATGGCAAAAATCAATGAATATTGTAAATGCACAAACAGTAATTTCTCCGCATTGCAAGGTGCAATTCTGAAATTTTTTGCTTTTTCCTGCTAATCCTAGCATGATAAAGAAGATTCAAAGAGAGTGAGATGCCAGCTCTTTTCATTCAGTCAGTAGCTTCAAACATTTCTGGTATATGAATAACATGATGTTTTTCAATGGCAAAAATCAATGAATATTGTAAATGCACAAACAGTAATTTCTCCGCATTGCAAGGTGCAATTGTGAAATTTTTTACTTTTTCCTGCTAATCCTGGCATGATAAAGAAGATTCAAAGAGAGTGAGATGCCAGCTCTTTTCATTCAGTCAGTAGCTTCAAACATTTCTGGTATATGAATAACATGATGTTTTTCAATGGCAAAAATCAATGAATATTGTAAATGCACAAACAGTAATTTGTCCGCATTGCCAGGTGCAATTCTGAAATTTTTTGCTTTTTCCTGCTAATCCTAGCATGATAAAGAAGATTCAAAGAGAGTGAGATGCCAGCTCCTTTCATTCAGTCAGTAGCTTCAAACATTTCTGGACGTTTTTCAATGGCAAAAATCAATGAATATTGTAAATGCACAAACAGTAATATCTCCACATTGCAAGGTGCAATTCTGAAATTTTTTGCTTTTTCCTGCTAATCCTGGCATGATAAAGAAGATTCAAAGAGAGTGAGATGCCAGCTCTTTTCATTCAGTCAGTAGCTTCAAACATTTCTGGTATATGAATAACATGATATTTTTCAATGGCAAAAATCAATGAATATTGTAAATGCACAAACAGTAATTTATCCGCATTGCAAGGTGCAATTCTGAAATTTTTTGCTTTTTCCTGCTAATCCTAGCATGATAAAGAAGATTCAAAGAGAGTGAGATGCCAGCTCTTTTCATTCAGTCAGTAGCTTCAAACATTTCTGGTATATGAATAACATGATGTTTTTCAATGGCAAAAATCAATGAATATTGTAAATGCACAAACAGTAATATCTCCACATTGCAAGGTGCAATTCTGAAATTTTTTGCTTTTTCCTGCTAATCCTAGCATGATAAAGAAGATTCAAAGAGAGTGAGATGCCAGCTCCTTTCATTCAGTCAGTAGCTTCAAACATTTCTGGACGTTTTTCAATGGCAAAAATCAATGAATATTGTAAATGCACAAACAGTAATTTCTCCGCATTGCAAGGTGCAATTCTGAAATTTTTTGCTTTTTCCTGCTAATCCTAGCATGATAAAGAAGATTCAAAGAGAGTGAGATGCCAGCTCTTTTCATTCAGTCAGTAGCTTCAAACATTTCTGGACGTTTTTCAATGGCAAAAATCAATGAATATTGTAAATGCACAAACAGTAATATCTCCGCATTGCAAGGTGCAATTCTGAAATTTTTTGCTTTTTCCTGCTAATCCTAGCATGATAAAGAAGATTCAAAGAGAGTGAGATGCCAGCTCTTTTCATTCAGTCAGTAGCTTCAAACATTTCTGGTATATGAATAACATGATGTTTTTCAATGGCAAAAATCAATGAATATTGTAAATGCACAAACAGTAATTTCTCCGCATTGCAAGGTGCAATTCTGAAATTTTTTGCTTTTTCCTGCTAATCCTAGCATGATAAAGAAGATTCAAAGAGAGTGAGATGCCAGCTCCTTTCATTCAGTCAGTAGCTTCAAACATTTCTGGTATATGAATAACATGATGTTTTTCAATGGCAAAAATCAATCAATATTGTAAATGCACAAACAGTAATATCTCCGCATTGCAAGGTGCAATTCTGAAATTTTTTGCTTTTTCCTGCTAATCCTAGCATGATAAAGAAGATTCAAAGAGAGTGAGATGCCAGTTCTTTTCATTCAGTCAGTAGCTTCAAACATTTCTGGACGTTTTTCAATGGCAAAAATCAATGAATATTGTAAATACACAAACAGTAATATCTCCGCATTCCAAGGTGCAATTCTGAAATTTTTTGCTTTTTCCTGCTAATCCTAGCATGATAAAGAAGATTCAAAGAGAGTGAGATGCCAGCTCTTTTCATTCAGTCAGTAGCTTCAAACATTTCTGGACGTTTTTCAATGGCAAAAATCAATGAATATTGTAAATGCACAAACAGTAATATCTCCGCATTGCAAGGTGCAATTCTGAAATTTTTTGCTTTTTCCTGCTAATCCTAGCATGATAAAGAAGATTCAAAGAGAGGGAGATGCCAGCTCTTTTCATTCAGTCAGTAGCTTCAAACATTTCTGGACGTTTTTCAATGGCAAAAATCAATGAATATTGTAAATGCACAAACAGTAATATCTCCGCATTGCAAGGTGCAATTCTGAAATTTTTTGCTTTTTCCTGCTAATCCTAGCATGATAAAGAAGATTCAAAGAGAGTGAGATGCCAGCTCTTTTCATTCAGTCAGTAGCTTCAAACATTTCTGGTATATGAATAACATGATGTTTTTCAATGGCAAAAATCAATGAATATTGTAAATGCACAAACAGTAATATCTCCACATTGCAAAGTGCAATTCTGAAATTTTTTGCTTTTTCCTGCTAATCCTAGCATGATAAAGAAGATTCAAAGAGAGTGAGATGCCAGCTCCTTTCATTCAGTCAGTAGCTTCAAACATTTCTGGATGTTTTTCAATGGCAAAAATCAATGAATATTGTAAATGCACAAACAGTAATATCTCCGCATTGCAAGGTGCAATTCTGAAATTTTTTGCTTTATCCTGCTAATCCTAGCATGATAAAGAAGATTCAAAGAGAGTGAGATGCCAGCTCCTTTCATTCAGTCAGTAGCTTCAAACATTTCTGGACGTTTTTCAATGGCAAAAATCAATGAATATTGTAAATGCACAAACAGTAATTTCTCCGCATTGCAAGGTGCAATTCTGAAATTTTTTGCTTTTTCCTGCTAATCCTAGCATGATAAAGAAGACTCAAAGAGATTGAGATGCCAGCTCTTTTCATTCAGTCAGTAGCTTCAAACATTTCTGGACGTTTTTCAATGGCAAAAATCAATGAATATTGTAAATGCACAAACAGTAATATCTCCGCATTGCAAGGTGCAGTTCTGAAATTTTTTGCTTTTTCCTGCTAATCCTAGCATGATAAAAGAAGATTCAAAGAGAGTGAAATGCCAGCTCTTTTCATTCAGTTAGTAGCTTCAAACATTTCTGGACGTTTTTCAATGGCAAAAATCAATGAATATTGTAAATGCACAAACAGTAATTTCTCCGCATTGCAAGGTGCAATTCTGAAATTTTTTGCTTTTTCCTGCTAATCCTAGCATGATAAAGAAGATTCAAAGAGAGTGAGATGCCAGCTCTTTTCATTCAGTCAGTAGCTTCAAACATTTCTGGTATATGAATAACATGATGTTTTTCAATGGCAAAAATCAATGAATATTGTAAATGCACAAACAGTAATATCTCCGCATTGCAAGGTGCAATTCTGAAATTTTTTGCTTTTTCCTGCTAATCCTAGCATGATAAAGAAGATTCAAAGAGAGTGAGATGCCAGCTCTTTTCATTCAGTCAGTAGCTTCAAACATTTCTGGTATATGAATAACATGATGTTTTTCAACGGCAAAAATCAATGAATATTGTAAATGCACAAACAGTAATATCTCCGCATTGCAAGGTGCAATTCTGAAATTTTTTGCTTTTTCCTGCTAATCCTAGCATGATAAAGAAGATTCAAAGAGAGTGAGATGCCAGCTCTTTTCATTCAGTCAGTAGCTTCAAACATTTCTGGACGTTTTTCAATGGCAAAAATCAATGAATATTGTAAATGCACAAACAGTAATTTCTCCGCATTGCAAGGTGCAATTCTGAAATTTTTTGCTTTTTCCTGCTAATCCTAGCATGATAAAGAAGATTCAAAGAGAGTGAGATGCCAACTCTTTTCATTCAGTCAGTAGCTTCAAACATTTCTGGACGTTTTTCAATGGCAAAAATCAATGAATATTGTAAATGCACAAACAGTAATATCTCCGCATTGCAAGGTGCAATTCTGAAATTTTTTGCTTTTTCCTGCTAATCCTAGCATGATAAAGAAGATTCAAAGAGAGTGAGATGCCAGCTCTTTTCATTCAGTCAGTAGCTTCAAACATTTCTGGACGTTTTTCAATGGCAAAAATCAATGAATATTGTAAATGCACAAACAGTAATATCTCCGCATTGCAAGGTGCAATTCTGAAATTTTTTGCTTTTTCCTGCTAATCCTAGCATGATAAAGAAGATTCAAAGAGAGTGAGATGCCAGCTCTTTTCATTCAGTCAGTAGCTTCAAACATTTCTGGTATATGAATAACATGATGTTTTTCAATGGCAAAAATCAATGAATATTGTAAATGCACAAACAGTAATATCTCCGCATTGCAAGGTGCAATTCTGAAATTTTTTGCTTTTTCCTGCTAATCCTAGCATGATAAAGAAGATTCAAAGAGAGTGAGATGCCAGCTCTTTTCATTCAGTCAGTAGCTTCAAACATTTCTGGACGTTTTTCAATGACAAAAATCAATGAATATTGTAAATGCACAAACAGTAATATCTCCGCATTGCAAGGTGCAATTCTGAAATTTTTTGCTTTTTCCTACTAATCCTAGCATGATAAAGAAGATTCAAAGAGAGTGAGATGCCAGCTCTTTTCATTCAGTCAGTAGCTTCAAACATTTCTGGTATATGAATAACATGATGTTTTTCAATGGCAAAAATCAATGAATATTGTAAATGCACAAACAGTAATATCTCCGCATTGCAAGGTGCAATTCGGAAATTTTTTGCTTTTTCCTGCTAATCCTAGCATGATAAAGAAGATTCAAAGAGAGTGAGATGCCAGCTCTTTTCATTCAGTCAGTAGCTTCAAACATTTCTGGTATATGAATAACATGATGTTTTTCAATGGCAAAAATCAATGAATATTGTAAATGCACAAACAGTAATATCTCCGCATTGCAAGTTGCAATTCTGAAATTTTTTGCTTTTTCCTGCTAATCCTAGCATGATAAAGAAGATTCAAAGAGAGTGAGATGCCAGCTCTTTTCATTCAGTCAGTAGCTTCAAACATTTCTGGACGTTTTTCAATGGCAAAAATCAATGAATATTGTAAATGCACAAACAGTAATTTCGCCGCATTGCAAGGTGCAATTCTGAAATTTTTTGCTTTTTCCTGCTAATCCTAGCATGATAAAGAAGATTCAAAGAGAGTGAGATGCCAGCTCTTTTCATTCAGTCAGTAGCTTCAAACATTTCTGGACGTTTTTCAATGGCAAAAATCAATGAATATTGTAAATGCACAAACAGTAATATCTCCGCATTGCAAGGTGCAATTCTGAAATTTTTTGCTTTTTCCTGCTAATCCTAGCATGATAAAGAAGATTCAAAGAGAGTGAGATGCCAGCTCTTTTCATTCAGTCAGTAGCTTCAAACATTTCTGGACGTTTTTCAATGGCAAAAATCAATGAATATTGTAAATGCACAAACAGTAATATCTCCGCATTGCAAGGTGCAATTCTGAAATTTTTTGCTTTTTCCTGCTAATCCTAGCATGATAAAGAAGATTCAAAGAGAGTGAGATGCCAGCTCTTTTCATTCAGTCAGTAGCTTCAAACATTTCTGGTATATGAATAACATGATGTTTTTCAATGGCAAAAATCAATGAATATTGTAAATGCACAAACAGTAATATCTCCGCATTGCAAGGTGCAATTCTGAAATTTTTTGCTTTTTCCTGCTAATCCTAGCATGATAAAGAAGATTCAAAGAGAGTGAGATGCCAGCTCTTTTCATTCAGTCAGTAGCTTCAAACATTTCTGGTATATGAATAACATGATGTTTTTCAATGGCAAAAATCAATGAATATTGTAAATGCACAAACAGTAATATCTCCACATTGCAAGGTGCAATTCTGAAATTTTTTGCTTTTTCCTGCTAATCCTAGCATGATAAAGAATATTCAAAGAGAGTGAGATGCCAGCTCTTTTCATTCAGTCAGTAGCTTCAAACATTTCTGGTATATGAATAACATGATGTTTTTCAATGGCAAAAATCAATGAATATTGTAAATGCACAAACAGTAATATCTCCGCATTGCAAGGTGCAATTCTGAATTTTTTTCTTTTTCCTGCTAATCCTAGCATGATAAAGAAGATTCAAAGAGAGTGAGATGCCAGCTCTTTTCATTCAGTCAGTAGCTTCAAACATTTCTGGACGTTTTTCAATGGCAAAAATCAATGAATATTGTAAATGCACAAACAGTAATATCTCCGCATTGCAAGGTGCAATTCTGAAATTTTTTGCTTTTTCCTGCTAATCCTAGCATGATAAAGAAGATTCAAAGAGAGTGAGATGCCAGCTCTTTTCATTCAGTCAGTAGCTTCAAACATTTCTGGTATATGAATAACATGATGTTTTTCAATGGCAAAAATCAATGAATATTGTAAATGCACAAACAGTAATATCTCCACATTGCAAGGTGCAATTCTGAAATTTTTTGCTTTTTCCTGCTAATCCTAGCATGATAAAGAAGATTCAAAGAGAGTGAGATGCCAGCTCTTTTCATTCAGTCAGTAGCTTCAAACATTTCTGGACGTTTTTCAATGGCAAAAATCAATGAATATTGTAAATGCACAAACAGTAATATCTCCACATTGCAAGGTGCAATTCTGAAATTTTTTGCTTTTTCCTGCTAATCCTAGCATGATAAAGAAGATTCAAAGAGAGTGAGATGCCAGCTCTTTTCATTCAGTCAGTAGCTTCAAACATTTCTGGTATATGAATAACATGATGTTTTTCAATGGCAAAAATCAATGAATATTGTAAATGCACAAACAGTAATATCTCCACATTGCAAGGTGCAATTCTGAAATTTTTTGCTTTTTCCTGCTAATCCTAGCATGATAAAGAAGATTCAAAGAGAGTGAGATGCCAGCTCCTTTCATTCAGTCAGTAGCTTCAAACATTTCTGGACGTTTTTCAATGGCAAAAATCAATGAATATTGTAAATGCACAAACAGTAATATCTCCGAATTGCAAGGTGCAATTCTGAAATTTTTTGCTTTTTCCTGCTAATCCTAGCATGATAAAGAAGATTCAAAGAGAGTGAGATGCCAGCTCCTTTCATTCAGTCAGTAGCTTCAAACATTTCTGGACGTTTTTCAATGGCAAAAATCAATGAATATTGTAAATGCACAAACAGAAATTTCTCCGCATTGCAAGGTGCAATTCTGAAATTTTTTGCTTTTTCCTGCTAATCCTAGCATGATAAAGAAGATTCAAAGAGAGTGAGATGCCAGCTCTTTTCATTCAGTCAGTAGCTTCAAACATTTCTGGACGTTTTTCAATGGCAAAAATCAATGAATATTGTAAATGCACAAACAGTAATATCTCCGCATTGCAAGGTGCAATGCTGAAATTTTTTGCTTTTTCCTGCTAATCCTAGCATGATAAAGAAGATTCAAAGAGAGTGAGATGCCAGCTCTTTTCATTCAGTCAGTAGCTTCAAACATTTCTGGTATATGAATAACATGATGTTTTTCAATGGCAAAAATCAATGAATATTGTAAATGCACAAACAGTAATTTCTCCGCATTGCAAGGTGCAATTCTGAAATTTTTTGCTTTTTCCTGCTAATCCTAGCATGATAAATAAGATTCAAAGAGAGTGAGATGCCAGCTCCTTTCATTCAGTCAGTAGCTTCAAACATTTCTGGTATATGAATAACATGATGTTTTTCAATGGCAAAAATCAATGAATATTGTAAATGCACAAACAGTAATATCTACGCATTGCAAGGTGCAATTCTGAAATTTTTTGCTTTTTCCTGCTAATCCTAGCATGATAAAGAAGATTCAAAGAGAGTGAGATGCCAGTTCTTTTCATTCAGTCAGTAGCTTCAAACATTTCTGGACGTTTTTCAATGGCAAAAATCAATGAATATTGTAAATACACAAACAGTAATATCTCCGCATTGCAAGGTGCAATTCTGAAATTTTTTGCTTTTTCCTGCTAATCCTAGCATGATAAAGAAGATTCAAAGAGAGTGAGATGCCAGCTCTTTTCATTCAGTCAGTAGCTTCAAACATTTCTGGACGTTTTTCAATGGCAAAAATCAATGAATATTGTAAATGCACAAACAGTAATATCTCCGCATTGCAAGGTGCAATTCTGAAATGTTTTGCTTTTTCCTGCTAATCCTAGCATGATAAAGAAGATTCAAAGAGAGTGAGATGCCAGCTCTTTTCATTCAGTCAGTAGCTTCAAACATTTCTGGACGTTTTTCAATGGCAAAAATCAATGAATATTGTAAATGCACAAACAGTAATATCTCCGCATTGCAAGGTGCAATTCTGAAATTTTTTGCTTTTTCCTGCTAATCCTAGCATGATAAAGAAGATTCAAAGAGAGTGAGATGCCAGCTCTTTTCATTCAGTCAGTAGCTTCAAACATTTCTGGTATATGAATAACATGATGTTTTTCAATGGCAAAAATCAATGAATATTGTAAATGCACAAACAGTAATATCTCCACATTGCAAGGTGCAATTCTGAAATTTTTTGCTTTTTCCTGCTAATCCCAGCATGATAAAGAAGATTCAAAGAGAGTGAGATGCCAGCTCCTTTCATTCAGTCAGTAGCTTCAAACATTTCTGGTATATGAATAACATGATGTTTTTCAATGGCAAAAATCAATGAATATTGTAAATGCACAAACAGTAATTTCTCCGCATTGCAAGGTGCAATTCTGAAATTTTTTGCTTTTTCCTGCTAATCCTAGCATGATAAAGAAGATTCAAAGAGAGTGAGATGCCAGCTCTTTTCATTCAGTCAGTAGCTTCAAACATTTCTGGTATATGAATAACATGATGTTTTTCAATGGCAAAAATCAATGAATATTGTAAATGCACAAACAGTAATATCTCCGCATTGCAAGGTGCAATTCTGAAATTTTTTGCTTTTTCCTGCTAATCCTAGCATGATAAAGAAGATTCAAAGAGAGTGAGATGCCAGCTCCTTTCATTCAGTCAGTAGCTTCAAACATTTCTGGACGTTTTTCAATGGCAAAAATCAATGAATATTGTAAATGCACAAACAGTAATTTCTCCGCATTGCAAGGTGCAATTCTGAAATTTTTTGTTTTTTCCTGATAATCCTAGCATGATAAAGAAGATTCAAAGAGATTGAGATGCCAGCTCTTTTCATTCAGTCAGTAGCTTCAAACATTTCTGGACGTTTTTCAATGGCAAAAATCAATGAATATTGTAAATGCACAAACAGTAATATCTCCGCATTGCAAGGTGCAATTCTGAAATTTTTTGCTTTTTCCTGCTAATCCTAGCATGATAAAGAAGATTCAAAGAGAGTGAAATGCCAGCTCTTTTCATTCAGTCAGTAGCTTCAAACATTTCTGGACGTTTTTCAATGGCAAAAATCAATGAATATTGTAAATGCACAAACAGTAATTTCTCCGCATTGCAAGGTGCAATTCTGAAATTTTTTGCTTTTTCCTGCTAATCCTAGCATGATAAAGAAGATTCAAAGAGAGTGAGATGCCAGCTCTTTTCATTCAGTCAGTAGCTTCAAACATTTCTGGTATATGAATAACATGATGTTTTTCAATGGCAAAAATCAATGAATATTGTAAATGCACAAACAGTAATATCTCCGCATTGCAAGGTGCAATTCTGAAATTTTTTGCTTTTTCCTGCTAATCCTAGCATGATAAAGAAGATTCAAAGAGAGTGAGATGCCAGCTCTTTTCATTCAGTCAGTAGCTTCAAACATTTCTGGACGTTTTTCAATGGCAAAAATCAATGAATATTGTAAATGCACAAACAGTAATTTCTCCGCATTGCAAGGTGCAATTCTGAAATTTTTTGCTTTTTCCTGCTAATCCTAGCATGATAAAGAAGATTCAAAGAGAGTGAGATGCCAGCTCTTTTCATTCAGTCAGTAGCTTCAAACATTTCTGGTATATGAATAACATGATGTTTTTCAATGGCAAAAATCAATGAATATTGTAAATGCACAAACAGTAATTTCTCCGCATTGCAAGGTGCAATTCTGAAATTTTTTGCTTTTTCCTGCTAATCCTAGCATGATAAAGAAGATTCAAAGAGAGTGAGATGCCAGCTCCTTTCATTCAGTCAGTAGATTCAAACATTTCTGGTATATGAATAACATAATGTTTTTCAATGGCAAAAATCAATGAATATTGTAAATGCACAAACAGTAATATCTACGCATTGCAAGGTGCAATTCTGAAATTTTTTGCTTTTTCCTGCTAATCCTAGCATGATAAAGAAGATTCAAAGAGAGTGAGATGCCAGTTCTTTTCATTCAGTCAGTAGCTTCAAACATTTCTGGACGTTTTTCAATGGCAAAAATCAATGAATATTGTAAATACACAAACAGTAATATCTCCGCATTGCAAGGTGCAATTCTGAAATTTTTTGCTTTTTCCTGCTAATCCTAGCATGATAAAGAAGATTCAAAGAGAGTGAGATGCCAGCTCTTTTCATTCAGTCAGTAGCTTCAAACATTTCTGGACGTTTTTCAATGGCAAAAATCAATGAATATTGTAAATGCACAAACAGTAATATCTCCGCATTGCAAGGTGCAATTCTGAAATTTTTTGCTTTTTCCTGCTAATCCTAGCATGATAAAGAAGATTCAAAGAGAGTGAGATGCCAGCTCTTTTCATTCAGTCAGTAGCTTCAAACATTTCTGGACGTTTTTCAATGGCAAAAATCAATGAATATTGTAAATGCACAAACAGTAATATCTCCGCATTGCAAGGTGCAATTCTGAAATTTTTTGCTTTTTCCTGCTAATCCTAGCATGATAAAGAAGATTCAAAGAGAGTGAGATGCCAGCTCTTTTCATTCAGTCAGTAGCTTCAAACATTTCTGGTATATGAATAACATGATGTTTTTCAATGGCAAAAATCAATGAATATTGTAAATGCACAAACAGTAATATCTCCACATTGCAAGGTGCAATTCTGAAATTTTTTGATTTTTCCTGCTAATCCTAGCATGATAAAGAAGATTCAAAGAGAGTGAGATGCCAGCTCCTTTCATTCAGTCAGTAGCTTCAAACATTTCTGGTATATGAATAACATGATGTTTTTCAATGGCAAAAATCAATGAATATTGTAAATGCACAAACAGTAATTTCTCCGCATTGCAAGGTGCAATTCTGAATTTTTTTGCTTTTTCCTGCTAATCCTAGCATGATAAAGAAGATTCAAAGAGAGTGAGATGCCAGCTCTTTTCATTCAGTCAGTAGCTTCAAACATTTCTGGTATATGAATAACATGATGTTTTTCAATGGCAAAAATCATTGAATATTGTAAATGCACAAACAGTAATATCTCCGCATTGCAAGGTGCAATTCTGAAATTTTTTGCTTT
This sequence comes from Phyllobates terribilis, assembly GCF_046119375.1. Taxonomy (NCBI): domain Eukaryota; kingdom Metazoa; phylum Chordata; class Amphibia; order Anura; family Dendrobatidae; genus Phyllobates; species Phyllobates terribilis. The sequence continues at coordinate 16,628 of NW_027364642.1, read as the reverse complement.
TTCCTGCTAATCCTAGCATGATAAAGAAGATTCAAAGAGAGTGAGATGCCAGCTCCTTTCATTCAGTCAGTAGCTTCAAACATTTCTGGACGTTTTTCAATGGCAAAAATCAATGAATATTGTAAATGCACAAACAGTAATTTCTCCGCATTGCAAGGTGCAATTCTGAAATTTTCTGCTTTTTCCTGATAATCCTAGCATGATAAAGAAGATTCAAAGAGATTGAGATGCCAGCTCTTTTCATTCAGTCAGTAGATTCAAACATTTCTGGACGTTTTTCAATGGCAAAAATCAATGAATATTGTAAATGCACAAACAGTAATATCTCCACATTGCAAGGTGCAATTCTGAAATTTTTTGCTTTTTCCTGCTAATCCTAGCATGATAAAGAAGATTCAAAGAGAGTGAAATGCCAGCTCATTTCATTCAGTCAGTAGCTTCAAACATTTCTGGACGTTTTTCAATGGCAAAAATCAATGAATATTGTAAATGCACAAACAGTAATTTCTCCGCATTGCAAGGTGCAATTCTGAAATTTTTTGCTTTTTCCTGCTAATCCTAGCATGATAAAGAAGATTCAAAGAGAGTGAGATGCCAGCTCTTTTCATTCAGTCAGTAGCTTCAAACATTTCTGGTATATGAATAACATGATGTTTTTCAATGGCAAAAATCAATGAATATTGTAAATGCACAAACAGTAATATCTCCGCATTGCAAGGTGCAATTCTGAAATTTTTTGCTTTTTCCTGCTAATCCTAGCATGATAAAGAAGATTCAAAGAGAGTGAGATGCCAGCTCTTTTCATTCAGTCAGTAGCTTCAAACATTTCTGGACGTTTTTCAATGGCAAAAATCAATGAATATTGTAAATGCACAAACAGTAATTTCTCCGCATTGCAAGGTGCAATTCTGAAATTTTTTGCTTTTTCCTGCTAATCCTAGCATGATAAAGAAGATTCAAAGAGAGTGAGATGCCAGCTCTTTTCATTCAGTCAGTAGCTTCAAACATTTCTGGACGTTTTTCAATGGCAAAAATCAATGAATATTGTAAATGCACAAACAGTAATATCTCCGCATTGCAAGGTGCAATTCTGAAATTTTTTGCTTTTTCCTGCTAATCCTAGCATGATAAAGAAGATTCAAAGAGAGTGAGATGCCAGCTCTTTTCATTCAGTCAGTAGCTTCAAACATTTCTGGACGTTTTTCAATGGCAAAAATCAATGAATATTGTAAATGCACAAACAGTAATATCTCCGCATTGCAAGGAGCAATTCTGAAATTTTTTGCTTTTTCCTGCTAATCCTAGCATGATAAAGAAGATTCAAAGAGAGTGAGATGCCAGCTCTTTTCATTCAGTCAGTAGCTTCAAACATTTCTGGTATATGAATAACATGATGTTTTTCAATGGCAAAAATCAATGAATATTGTAAATGCACAAACAGTAATATCTCCGCATTGCAAGGTGCAATTCTGAAATTTTTTGCTTTTTCCTGCTAATCCTAGCATGATAAAGAAGATTCAAAGAGAGTGAGATGCCAGCTCTTTTCATTCAGTCAGTAGCTTCAAACATTTCTGGTATATGAATAACATGATGTTTTTCAATGGCAAAAATCAATGAATATTGTAAATGCACAAACAGTAATATCTCCGCATTGCAAGGTGCAATTCTGAAATTTTTTGCTTTTTCCTGCTAATCCTAGCATGATAAAGAAGATTCAAAGAGAGTGAGATGCCAGCTCTTTTCATTCAGTCAGTAGCTTCAAACATTTCTGGACGTTTTTCAATGGCAAAAATCAATGAATATTGTAAATGCACAAACAGTAATTTCTCCGCATTGCAAGGTGCAATTCTGAAATTTTTTGCTTTTTCCTGCTAATCCTAGCATGATAAAGAAGATTCAAAGAGAGTGAGATGCCAGCTCTTTTCATTCAGTCAGTAGCTTCAAACATTTCTGGACGTTTTTCAATGGCAAAAATCAATGAATATTGTAAATGCACAAACAGTAATATCTCCGCATTGCAAGGTGCAATTCTGAAATTTTTTGCTTTTTCCTGCTAATCCTAGCATGATAAAGAAGATTCAAAGAGAGTGAGATGCCAGCTCTTTTCATTCAGTCAGTAGCTTCAAACATTTCTGGACGTTTTTCAATGGCAAAAATCAATGAATATTGTAAATGCACAAACAGTAATATCTCCGCATTGCAAGGTGCAATTCTGAAATTTTTTGCTTTTTCCTGCTAATCCTAGCATGATAAAGAAGATTCAAAGAGAGTGAGATGCCAGCTCTTTTCATTCAGTCAGTAGCTTCAAACATTTCTGGTATATGAATAACATGATGTTTTTCAATAGCAAAAATCAATGAATATTGTAAATGCACAAACAGTAATATCTCCGCATTGCAAGGTGCAATTCTGAAATTTTTTGCTTTTTCCTGCTAATCCTAGCATGATAAAGAAGATTCAAAGAGAGTGAGATGCCAGCTCTTTTCATTCAGTCAGTAGCTTCAAACATTTCTGGACGTTTTTCAATGTCAAAAATCAATGAATATTGTAAATGCACAAACAGTAATATCTCCGCATTGCAAGGTGCAATTCTGAAATTTTTTGCTTTTTCCTGCTAATCCTAGCATGATAAAGAAGATTCAAAGAGAGTGAGATGCCAGCTCTTTTCATTCAGTCAGTAGCTTCAAACATTTCTGGTATATGAATAACATGATGTTTTTCAATGGCAAAAATCAATGAATATTGTAAATGCACAAACAGTAATATCTCCACATTGCAAGGTGCAATTCTGAAATTTTTTGCTTTTTCCTGCTAATCCTAGCATGATAAAGAATATTCAAAGAGAGTGAGATGCCAGCTCTTTTCATTCAGTCAGTAGCTTCAAACATTTCTGGTATATGAATAACATGATGTTTTTCAATGGCAAAAATCAATGAATATTGTAAATGCACAAACAGTAATATCTCCGCATTGCAAGGTGCAATTCTGAAATTTTTTGCTTTTTCCTGCTAATCCTAGCATGATAAAGAAGATTCAAAGAGAGTGAGATGCCAGCTCTTTTCATTCAGTCAGTAGCTTCAAACATTTCTGGACGTTTTTCAATGGCAAAAATCAATGAATATTGTAAATGCACAAACAGTAATATCTCTGCATTGCAAGGTGCAATTCTGAAATTTTTTGCTTTTTCCTGCTAATCCTAGCATGATAAAGAAGATTCAAAGAGAGTGAGATGCCAGCTCTTTTCATTCAGTCAGTAGCTTCAAACATTTCTGGTATATGAATAACATGATGTTTTTCAATGGCAAAAATCAATGAATATTGTAAATGCACAAACAGTAATATCTCCACATAGCAAGGTGCAATTCTGAAATTTTTTGCTTTTTCCTGCTTATCCTAGCATGATAAAGAAGATTCAAAGAGAGTGAGATGCCAGCTCTTTTCATTCAGTCAGTAGCTTCAAACATTTCTGGACGTTTTTCAATGGCAAAAATCAATGAATATTGTAAATGCACAAACAGTAATATCTCCGCATTGCAAGGTGCAATTCTGAAATTTTTTGCTTTTTCCTGCTAATCCTAGCATGATAAAGAAGATTCAAAGAGAGTGAGATGCCAGCTCTTTTCATTCAGTCAGTAGCTTCAAACATTTCTGGTATATGAATAACATGATGTTTTTCAATGGCAAAAATCAATGAATATTGTAAATGCACAAACAGTAATATCTCCACATTGCAAGGTGCAATTCTGAAATTTTTTGCTTTTTCCTGCTAATCCTAGCATGATAAAGAAGATTCAAAGAGAGTGAGATGCCAGCTCCTTTCATTCAGTCAGTAGCTTCAAACATTTCTGGTATATGAATAACATGATGTTTTTCAATGGCAAAAATCAATGAATATTGTAAATGCACAAACAGTAATATCTCCGCATTGCAAGGTGCAATTCTGAAACTTTTTGCTTTTTCCTGATAATCCTAGCATGATAAAGAAGATTCAAAGAGAGTGAGATGCCAGCTCTTTTCATTCAGTCAGTAGCTTCAAACATTTCTGGACGTTTTTCAATGGCAAAAATCAATGAATATTGTAAATGCACAAACAGTAATATCTCCGCATTGCAAGGTGCAATTCTGAAATTTTTTGCTTTTTCCTGCTAATCCTAGCATGATAAAGAAGATTCAAAGAGAGTGAGATGCCAGCTCTTTTCATTCAGTCAGTAGCTTCAAACATTTCTGGACGTTTTTCAATGACAAAAATCAATGAATATTGTAAATGCACAAACAGTAATATCTCCGCATTGCAAGGTGCAATTCTGAAATTTTTTGCTTTTTCCTGCTAATCCTAGCATGATAAAGAAGATTCAAAGAGAGTGAGATGCCAGCTCTTTTCATTCAGTCAGTAGCTTCAAACATTTCTGGTATATGAATAACATGATGTTTTTCAATGGCAAAAATCAATGAATATTGTAAATGCACAAACAGTAATATCTCCGCATTGCAAGGTGCAATTCTGAAATTGTTTGCTTTTTCCTGCTAATCCTAGCATGATAAAGAAGATTCAAAGAGAGTGAGATGCCAGCTCTTTTCATTCAGTCAGTAGCTTCAAACATTTCTGGTATATGAATAACATGATGTTTTTCAATGGCAAAAATCAATGAATATTGTAAATGCACAAACAGTAATATCTCCGCATTGCAAGGTGCAATTCTGAAATTTTTTGCTTTTTCCTGCTAATCCTAGCATGATAAAGAAGATTAAAAGAGAGTGAGATGCCAGCTCTTTTCATTCAGTCAGTAGCTTCAAACATTTCTGGACGTTTTTCAATGGCAAAAATCAATGAATATTGTAAATGCACAAACAGTAATTTCTCCGCATTGCAAGGTGCAATTCTGAAATTTTTTGCTTTTTCCTGCTAATCCTAGCATGATAAAGAAGATTCAAAGAGAGTGAGATGCCAGCTCTTTTCATTCAGTCAGTAGCTTCAAACATTTCTGGACGTTTTTCAATGGCAAAAATCAATGAATATTGTAAATGCACAAACAGTAATATCTCCGCATTGCAAGGGGCAATTCTGAAATTTTTTGCTTTTTCCTGCTAATCCTAGCATGATAAAGAAGATTCAAAGAGAGTGAGATGCCAGCTCTTTTCATTCAGTCAGTAGCTTCAAACATTTCTGGACGTTTTTCAATGGCAAAAATCAATGAATATTGTAAATGCACAAACAGTAATATCTCCGCATTGCAAGGAGCAATTCTGAAATTTTTTGCTTTTTCCTGCTAATCCTAGCATGATAAAGAAGATTCAAAGAGAGTGAGATGCCAGCTCTTTTCATTCAGTCAGTAGCTTCAAACATTTCTGGTATATGAATAACATGATGTTTTTCAATGGCAAAAATCAATGAATATTGTAAATGCACAAACAGTAATATCTCCGCATTGCAAGGTGCAATTCTGAAATTTTTTGCTTTTTCCTGCTAATCCTAGCATGATAAAAAAGATTCAAAGAGAGTGAGATGCCAGCTCTTTTCATTCAGTCAGTAGCTTCAAACATTTCTGGACGTTTTTCAATGACAAAAATCAATGAATATTGTAAATGCACAAACAGTAATATCTCCGCATTGCAAGGTGCAATTCTGAAATTTTTTGCTTTTTCCTGCTAATCCTAGCATGATAAAGAAGATTCAAAGAGAGTGAGATGCCAGCTCTTTTCATTCAGTCAGTAGCTTCAAACATTTCTGGTATATGAATAACATGATGTTTTTCAATGGCAAAAATCAATGAATATTGTAAATGCACAAACAGTAATATCTCCGCATTGCAAGGTGCAATTCTGAAATTTTTTGCTTTTTCCTGCTAATCCTAGCATGATAAAGAAGATTCAAAGAGAGTGAGATGCCAGCTCTTTTCATTCAGTCAGTAGCTTCAAACATTTCTGGTATATGAATAACATGATGTTTTTCAATGGCAAAAATCAATGAATATTGTAAATGCACAAACAGTAATATCTCCGCATTGCAAGGTGCAATTCTGAAATTTTTTGCTTTTTCCTGCTAATCCTAGCATGATAAAGAAGATTCAAAGAGAGTGAGATGCCAGCTCTTTTCATTCAGTCAGTAGCTTCAAACATTTCTGGACGTTTTTCAATGGCAAAAATCAATGAATATTGTAAATGCACAAACAGTAATTTCTCCGCATTGCAAGGTGCAATTCTGAAATTTTTTGCTTTTTCCTGCTAATCCTAGCATGATAAAGAAGATTCAAAGAGAGTGAGATGCCAGCTCTTTTCATTCAGTCAGTAGCTTCAAACATTTCTGGACGTTTTTCAATGGCAAAAATCAATGAATATTGTAAATGCACAAACAGTAATATCTCCGCATTGCAAGGTGCAATTCTGAAATTTTTTGCTTTTTCCTGCTAATCCTAGCATGATAAAGAAGATTCAAAGAGAGTGAGATGCCAGCTCTTTTCATTCAGTCAGTAGCTTCAAACATTTCTGGACGTTTTTCAATGGCAAAAATCAATGAATATTGTAAATGCACAAACAGTAATATCTCCGCATTGCAAGGTGCAATTCTGAAATTTTTTGCTTTTTCCTGCTAATCCTAGCATGATAAAGAAGATTCAAAGAGAGTGAGATGCCAGCTCTTTTCATTCAGTCAGTAGCTTCAAACATTTCTGGTATATGAATAAAATGATGTTTTTCAATGGCAAAAATCAATGAATATTGTAAATGCACAAACAGTAATATCTCCACATTGCAAGGTGCAATTCTGAAATTTTTTGCTTTTTCCTGCTAATCCTAGCATGATAAAGAAGATTCAAAGAGAGTGAGATGCCAGCTCTTTTCATTCAGTCAGTAGCTTCAAACATTTCTGGACGTTTTTCAATGACAAAAATCAATGAATATTGTAAATGCACAAACAGTAATATCTCCGCATTGCAAGGTGCAATTCTGAAATTTTTTGCTTTTTCCTGCTAATCCTAGCATGATAAAGAAGATTCAAATAGAGTGAGATGCCAGCTCTTTTCATTCAGTCAGTAGCATCAAACATTTCTGGTATATGAATAACATGATGTTTGTCAATGGCAAAAATCAATGAATATTGTAAATGCACAAACAGTAATATCTCCACATTGCAAGGTGCAATTCTGAAATTTTTTGCTTTTTCCTGCTAATCCTAGCATGATAAAGAAGATTCAAAGAGAGTGAGATGCCAGCTCTTTTCATTCAGTCAGTAGCTTCAAAGATTTCTGGTATATGAATAACATGATGTTTTTCAATGGCAAAAATCAATGAATATTGTAAATGCACAAACAGTAATATCTCCGCATTGCAAGGTGCAATTCTGAAATTTTTTGCTTTTTCCTGCTAATCCTAGCATGATAAAGAAGATTCAAAGAGAGTGAGATGCCAGCTCTTTTCATTCAGTCAGTAGCTTCAAACATTTCTGGACGTTTTTCAATGGCAAAAATCAATGAATATTGTAAATGCACAAACAGTAATTTCTCCGCATTGCAAGGTGCAATTCTGAAATTTTTTGCTTTTTCCTGCTAATCCTAGCATGATAAAGAAGATTCAAAGAGAGTGAGATGCCAGCTCTTTTCATTCAGTCAGTAGCTTCAAACATTTCTGGACGTTTTTCAATGGCAAAAATCAATGAATATTGTAAATGCACAAACAGTAATATCTCCGCATTGCAAGGTGCAATTCTGAAATTTTTTGCTTTTTCCTGCTAATCCTAGCATGATAAAGAAGATTCAAAGAGAGTGAGATGCCAGCTCTTTTCATTCAGTCAGTAGCTTCAAACATTTCTGGACGTTTTTCAATGGCAAAAATCAATGAATATTGTAAATGCACAAACAGTAATATCTCCGCATTGCAAGGTGCAATTCTGAAATTTTTTGCTTTTTCCTGCTAATCCTAGCATGATAAAGAAGATTCAAAGAGAGTGAGATGCCAGCTCTTTTCATTCAGTCAGTAGCTTCAAACATTTCTGGTATATGAATAAAATGATGTTTTTCAATGGCAAAAATCAATGAATATTGTAAATGCACAAACAGTAATATCTCCGCATTGCAAGGTGCAATTCTGAAATTTTTTGCTTTTTCCTGCTAATCCTAGCATGATAAAGAAGATTCAAAGAGAGTGAGATGCCAGCTCTTTTCATTCAGTCAGTAGCTTCAAACATTTCTGGACGTTTTTCAATGACAAAAATCAATGAATATTGTAAATGCACAAACAGTAATATCTCCGCATTGCAAGGTGCAATTCTGAAATTTTTTGCTTTTTCCTGCTAATCCTAGCATGATAAAGAAGATTCAAATAGAGTGAGATGCCAGCTCTTTTCATTCAGTCAGTAGCATCAAACATTTCTGGTATATGAATAACATGATGTTTTTCAATGGCAAAAATCAATGAATATTGTAAATGCACAAACAGTAATATCTCCACATTGCAAGGTGCAATTCTGAAATTTTTTGCTTTTTCCTGCTAATCCTAGCATGATAAAGAAGATTCAAAGAGAGTGAGATGCCAGCTCTTTTCATTCAGTCAGTAGCTTCAAACATTTCTGGTATATGAATAACATGATGTTTTTCAATGGCAAAAATCAATGAATATTGTAAATGCACAAACAGTAATATCTCCGCATTGCAAGGTGCAATTCTGAAATTTTTTGCTTTTTCCTGCTAATCCTAGCATGATAAAGAAGATTCAAAGAGAGTGAGATGCCAGCTCTTTTCATTCAGTCAGTAGCTTCAAACATTTCTGGACGTTTTTCAATGGCAAAAATCAATGAATATTGTAAATGCACAAACAGTAATATCTCTGCATTGCAAGGTGCAATTCTGAAATTTTTTGCTTTTTCCTGCTAATCCTAGCATGATAAAGAAGATTCAAAGAGAGTGAGATGCCAGCTCTTTTCATTCAGTCAGTAGCTTCAAACATTTCTGGTATATGAATAACATGATGTTTTTCAATGGCAAAAATCAATGAATATTGTAAATGCACAAACAGTAATATCTCCACATAGCAAGGTGCAATTCTGAAATTTTTTGCTTTTTCCTGCTAATCCTAGCATGATAAAGAAGATTCAAAGAGAGTGAGATGCCAGCTCTTTTCATTCAGTCAGTAGCTTCAAACATTTCTGGACGTTTTTCAATGGCAAAAATCAATGAATATTGTAAATGCACAAACAGTAATATCTCCGCATTGCAAGGTGCAATTCTGAAATTTTTTGCTTTTTCCTGCTAATCCTAGCATGATAAAGAAGATTCAAAGAGAGTGAGATGCCAGTTCTTTTCATTCAGTCAGTAGCTTGAAACATTTCTGGTATATGAATAACATGATGTTTTTCAATGGCAAAAATCAATGAATATTGTAAATGCACAAACAGTAATATCTCCACATTGCAAGGTGCAATTCTGAAATTTTTTGCTTTTTCCTGCTAATCCTAGCATGATAAAGAAGATTCAAAGAGAGTGAGATGCCAGCTCCTCTCATTCAGTCAGTAGCTTCAAACATTTCTGGTATATGAATAACATGATGTTTTTCAATGGCAAAAATCAATGAATATTGTAAATGCACAAACAGTAATATCTCCGCATTGCAAGGTGCAATTCTGAAATTTTTTGCTTTTTCCTGATAATCCTAGCATGATAAAGAAGATTCAAAGAGAGTGAGATGCCAGCTCTTTTCATTCAGTCAGTAGCTTCAAACATTTCTGGACGTTTTTCAATGGCAAAAATCAATGAATATTGTAAATGCACAAACAGTAATATCTCCGCATTGCAAGGTGCAATTCTGAAATTTTTTGCTTTTTCCTGCTAATTCAAGCATGATAAAGAAGATTCAAAGAGAGTGAGATGCCAGCTCTTTTCATTCAGTCAGTAGCTTCAAACATTTCTGGACGTTTTTCAATGACAAAAATCAATGAATATTGTAAATGCACAAACAGTAATATCTCCGCATTGCAAGGTGCAATTCTGAAATTTTTTGCTTTTTCCTGCTAATCCTAGCATGATAAAGAAGATTCAAAGAGAGTGAGATGCCAGCTCTTTTCATTCAGTCAGTAGCTTCAAACATTTCTGGTATATGAATAACATGATGTTTTTCAATGGCAAAAATCAATGAATATTGTAAATGCACAAACAGTAATATCTCCGCATTGCAAGGTGCAATTCTGAAATTTTTTGCTTTTTCCTGCTAATCCTAGCATGATAAAGAAGATTCAAAGAGAGTGAGATGCCAGCTCCTTTCATTCAGTCAGTAGCTTCAAACATTTCTGGACGTTTTTCAATGGCAAAAATCAATGAATATTGTAAATGCACAAACAGTAATTTCTCCGCATTGCAAGGTGCAATTCTGAAATTTTTTGCTTTTTCCTGCTAATCCTAGCATGATAAAGAAGATTCAAAGAGAGTGAGATGCCAGCTCCTTTCATTCAGTCAGTAGCTTCAAACATTTCTGGACGTTTTTCAATGGCAAAAATCAATGAATATTGTAAATGCACAAACAGTAATATCTCCGCATTGCAAGGTGCAATTCTGAAATTTTTTGCTTTTTCCTGCTAATCCTAGCATGATAAAGAAGATTCAAAGAGAGTGAGATGCCAGCTCTTTTCATTCAGTCAGTAGCTTCAAACATTTCTGGACGTTTTTCAATGGCAAAAATCAATGAATATTGTAAATGCACAAACAGTAATATCTCCGCATTGCAAGGTGCAATTCTGAAATTTTTTGCTTTTTCCTGCTAATCCTAGCATGATAAAGAAGATTCAAAGAGAGTGAAATGCCAGCTCTTTTCATTCAGTCAGTAGCTTCAAACATTTCTGGACGTTTTTCAATGGCAAAAATCAATGAATATTGTAAATGCACAAACAGTAATTTCTCCGCATTGCAAGGTGCAATTCTGAAATTTTTTGCTTTTTACTGCTAATCCTAGCATGATAAAGAAGATTCAAAGAGAGTGAGATGCCAGCTCTTTTCATTCAGTCAGTAGCTTCAAACATTTCTGGTATATGAATAACATGATGTTTTTCAATGGCAAAAATCAATGAATATTGTAAATGCACAAACAGTAATATCTCCGCATTGCAAGGTGCAATTCTGAAATTTTTTGCTTTTTCCTGCTAATCCTAGCATGATAAAGAAGATTCAAAGAGAGTGAGATGCCAGCTCTTTTCATTCAGTCAGTAGCTTCAAACATTTCTGGTATATGAATAACATGATGTTTTTCAATGGCAAAAATCAATGAATATTGTAAATGCACAAACAGTAATATCTCCGCATTGCAAGGTGCAATTCTGAAATTTTTTGCTTTTTCCTGCTAATCCTAGCATGATAAAGAAGATTCAAAGAGAGTGAGATGCCAGCTCTTTTCATTCAGTCAGTAGCTTCAAACATTTCTGGACGTTTTTCAATGGCAAAAATCAATGAATATTGTAAATGCACAAACAGTAATTTCTCCGCATTGCAAGGTGCAATTCTGAAATTTTTTGCTTTTTCCTGCTAATCCTAGCATGATAAAGAAGATTCAAAGAGAGTGAGATGCCAGCTCTTTTCATTCAGTCAGTAGCTTCAAACATTTCTGGACGTTTTTCAATGGCAAAAATCAATGAATATTGTAAATGCACAAACAGTAATATCTCCGCATTGCAAGGTGCAATTCTGAAATTTTTTGCTTTTTCCTGCTAATCCTAGCATGATAAAGAAGATTCAAAGAGAGTGAGATGCCAGCTCTTTTCATTCAGTCAGTAGCTTCAAACATTTCTGGACGTTTTACAATGGCAAAAATCAATGAATATTGTAAATGCACAAACAGTAATATCTCCGCATTGCAAGGTGCAATTCTGAAATTTTTTGCTTTTTCCTGCTAATCCTAGCATGATAAAGAAGATTCAAAGAGAGTGAGATGCCAGCTCTTTTCATTCAGTCAGTAGCTTCAAACATTTCTGGTATATGAATAACATGATGTTTTTCAATGGCAAAAATCAATGAATATTGTAAATGCACAAACAGTAATATCTCCGCATTGCAAGGTGCAATTCTGAAATTTTTTGCTTTTTCCTGCTAATCCTAGCATGATAAAGAAGATTCAAAGAGAGTGAGATGCCAGCTCTTTTCATTCAGTCAGTAGCTTCAAACATTTCTGGACGTTTTTCAATGACAAAAATCAATGAATATTGTAAATGCACAAACAGTAATATCTCCGCATTGCAAGGTGCAATTCTGAAATTTTTTGCTTTTTCCTGCTAATCCTAGCATGATAAAGAAGATTCAAAGAGAGTGAGATGCCAGCTCTTTTCATTCAGTCAGTAGCTTCAAACATTTCTGGTATATGAATAACATGATGTTTTTCAATGGCAAAAATCAATGAATATTGTAAATGCACAAACAGTAATATCTCCACATTGCAAGGTGCAATTCTGAAATTTTTTGCTTTTTCCTGATAATCCTAGCATGATAAAGAATATTCAAAGAGAGTGAGATGCCAGCTCTTTTCATTCAGTCAGTAGCTTCAAACATTTCTGGTATATGAATAACATGATGTTTTTCAATGGCAAAAATCAATGAATATTGTAAATGCACAAACAGTAATATCTCCGCATTGCAAGGTGCAATTCTGAAATTTTTTGCTTTTTCCTGCTAATCCTAGCATGATAAAGAAGATTCAAAGAGAGTGAGATGCCAGCTCTTTTCATTCAGTCAGTAGCTTCAAACATTTCTGGACGTTTTTCAATGGCAAAAATCAATGAATATTGTAAATGCACAAACAGTAATATCTCCGCATTGCAAGGTGCAATTCTGAAATTTTTTGCCTTTTCCTGCTAATCCTAGCATGATAAAGAAGATTCAAAGAGAGTGAGATGCCAGCTCTTTTCATTCAGTCAGTAGCTTCAAACATTTCTGGTATATGAATAACATGATGTTTTTCAATGGCAAAAATCAATGAATATTGTAAATGCACAAACAGTAATATCTCCACATTGCAAGGTGCAATTCTGAAATTTTTTGCTTTTTCCTGCTAATCCTAGCATGATAAAGAAGATTCAAAGAGAGTGAGATGCCAGCTCTTTTCATTCAGTCAGTAGCTTCAAACATTTCTGGACGTTTTTCAATGGCAAAAATCAATGAATATTGTAAATGCACAAACAGTAATATCTCCGCATTGCAAGGTGCAATTCTGAAATTTTTTGCTTTTTCCTGCTAATCCTAGCATGATAAAGAAGATTCAAAGAGAGTGAGATGCCAGCTCTTTTCATTCAGTCAGTAGCTTCAAACATTTCTGGTATATGAATAACATGATGTTTTTCAATGGCAAAAATCAATGAATATTGTAAATGCACAAACAGTAATATCTCCACATTGCAAGGTGCAATTCTGAAATTTTTTGCTTTTTCCTGCTAATCCTAGCATGATAAAGAAGATTCAAAGAGAGTGAGATGCCAGCTCCTTTCATTCAGTCAGTAGCTTCAAACATTTCTGGTATATGAATAACATGATGTTTTTCAATGGCAAAAATCAATGAATATTGTAAATGCACAAACAGTAATTTCTCCGCATTGCAAGGTGCAATTCTGAAATTTTCTGCTTTTTCCTGATAATCCTAGCATGATAAAGAAGATTCAAAGAGATTGAGATGCCAGCTCTTTTCATTCAGTCAGTAGATTCAAACATTTCTGGACGTTTTTCAATGGCAAAAATCAATGAATATTGTAAATGCACAAACAGTAATATCTCCACATTGCAAGGTGCAATTCTGAAATTTTTTGCTTTTTCCTGCTAATCCTAGCATGATAAAGAAGATTCAAAGAGAGTGAAATGCCAGCTCTTTTCATTCAGTCAGTAGCTTCAAACATTTCTGGACGTTTTTCAATGGCAAAAATCAATGAATATTGTAAATGCACAAACAGTAATTTCTCCGCATTGCAAGGTGCAATTCTGAAATTTTTTGCTTTTTCCTGCTAATCCTAGCATGATAAAGAAGATTCAAAGAGAGTGAGATGCCAGCTCTTTTCATTCAGTCAGTAGCTTCAAACATTTCTGGTATATGAATAACATGATGTTTTTCAATGGCAAAAATCAATGAATATTGTAAATGCACAAACAGTAATATCTCCGCATTGCAAGGTGCAATTCTGAAATTTTTTGCTTTTTCCTGCTAATCCTAGCATGATAAAGAAGATTCAAAGAGAGTGAGATGCCAGCTCTTTTCATTCAGTCAGTAGCTTCAAACATTTCTGGACGTTTTTCAATGGCAAAAATCAATGAATATTGTAAATGCACAAACAGTAATTTCTCCGCATTGCAAGGTGCAATTCTGAAATTTTTTGCTTTTTCCTGCTAATCCTAGCATGATAAAGAAGATTCAAAGAGAGTGAGATGCCAGCTCTTTTCATTCAGTCAGTAGCTTCAAACATTTCTGGACGTTTTTCAATGGCAAAAATCAATGAATATTGTAAATGCACAAACAGTAATATCTCCGCATTGCAAGGTGCAATTCTGAAATTTTTTGCTTTTTCCTGCTAATCCTAGCATGATAAAGAAGATTCAAAGAGAGTGAGATGCCAGCTCTTTTCATTCAGTCAGTAGCTTCAAACATTTCTGGACGTTTTTCAATGGCAAAAATCAATGAATATTGTAAATGCACAAACAGTAATATCTCCGCATTGCAAGGAGCAATTCTGAAATTTTTTGCTTTTTCCTGCTAATCCTAGCATGATAAAGAAGATTCAAAGAGAGTGAGATGCCAGCTCTTTTCATTCAGTCAGTAGCTTCAAACATTTCTGGTATATGAATAACATGATGTTTTTCAATGGCAAAAATCAATGAATATTGTAAATGCACAAACAGTAATATCTCCGCATTGCAAGGTGCAATTCTGAAATTTTTTGCTTTTTCCTGCTAATCCTAGCATGATAAAGAAGATTCAAAGAGAGTGAGATGCCAGCTCTTTTCATTCAGTCAGTAGCTTCAAACATTTCTGGTATATGAATAACATGATGTTTTTCAATGGCAAAAATCAATGAATATTGTAAATGCACAAACAGTAATATCTCCGCATTGCAAGGTGCAATTCTGAAATTTTTTGCTTTTTCCTGCTAATCCTAGCATGATAAAGAAGATTCAAAGAGAGTGAGATGCCAGCTCTTTTCATTCAGTCAGTAGCTTCAAACATTTCTGGACGTTTTTCAATGGCAAAAATCAATGAATATTGTAAATGCACAAACAGTAATTTCTCCGCATTGCAAGGTGCAATTCTGAAATTTTTTGCTTTTTCCTGCTAATCCTAGCATGATAAAGAAGATTCAAAGAGAGTGAGATGCCAGCTCTTTTCATTCAGTCAGTAGCTTCAAACATTTCTGGACGTTTTTCAATGGCAAAAATCAATGAATATTGTAAATGCACAAACAGTAATATCTCCGCATTGCAAGGTGCAATTCTGAAATTTTTTGCTTTTTCCTGCTAATCCTAGCATGATAAAGAAGATTCAAAGAGAGTGAGATGCCAGCTCTTTTCATTCAGTCAGTAGCTTCAAACATTTCTGGACGTTTTTCAATGGCAAAAATCAATGAATATTGTAAATGCACAAACAGTAATATCTCCGCATTGCAAGGTGCAATTCTGAAATTTTTTGCTTTTTCCTGCTAATCCTAGCATGATAAAGAAGATTCAAAGAGAGTGAGATGCCAGCTCTTTTCATTCAGTCAGTAGCTTCAAACATTTCTGGTATATGAATAACATGATGTTTTTCAATAGCAAAAATCAATGAATATTGTAAATGCACAAACAGTAATATCTCCGCATTGCAAGGTGCAATTCTGAAATTTTTTGCTTTTTCCTGCTAATCCTAGCATGATAAAGAAGATTCAAAGAGAGTGAGATGCCAGCTCTTTTCATTCAGTCAGTAGCTTCAAACATTTCTGGACGTTTTTCAATGTCAAAAATCAATGAATATTGTAAATGCACAAACAGTAATATCTCCGCATTGCAAGGTGCAATTCTGAAATTTTTTGCTTTTTCCTGCTAATCCTAGCATGATAAAGAAGATTCAAAGAGAGTGAGATGCCAGCTCTTTTCATTCAGTCAGTAGCTTCAAACATTTCTGGTATATGAATAACATGATGTTTTTCAATGGCAAAAATCAATGAATATTGTAAATGCACAAACAGTAATATCTCCACATTGCAAGGTGCAATTCTGAAATTTTTTGCTTTTTCCTGCTAATCCTAGCATGATAAAGAATATTCAAAGAGAGTGAGATGCCAGCTCTTTTCATTCAGTCAGTAGCTTCAAACATTTCTGGTATATGAATAACATGATGTTTTTCAATGGCAAAAATCAATGAATATTGTAAATGCACAAACAGTAATATCTCCGCATTGCAAGGTGCAATTCTGAAATTTTTTGCTTTTTCCTGCTAATCCTAGCATGATAAAGAAGATTCAAAGAGAGTGAGATGCCAGCTCTTTTCATTCAGTCAGTAGCTTCAAACATTTCTGGACGTTTTTCAATGGCAAAAATCAATGAATATTGTAAATGCACAAACAGTAATATCTCTGCATTGCAAGGTGCAATTCTGAAATTTTTTGCTTTTTCCTGCTAATCCTAGCATGATAAAGAAGATTCAAAGAGAGT